>NC_087206.1:7109269-7139269 GCF_015104395.2 Macrobrachium nipponense
GTGTAAATAATGCCAATCAATTAAATGAACTGCCATCCCTTTTGGAAAAAGTCTCGCTAGAATGAGTCAAGTGTACGTAGCTATCAACTAAGAAAAAAAAAATGTCCACGGGACACGGGAGTCATTTACTCAGTTCCTTTGGACTAATCAACCATGACGGAATAATTTCTGCCCTTAGAAGAATAAGGTCTTCCAACTTAATAATTTTTTAAGTAACTTCCCTTCCCGGTTTTCGTCTCGGTTCCAGAGAAGGTTTTCGGGGGAAATTAACCTTTTGTCACTTCGTAACTTCGCGCGTTGCTCAACTGTTGAGATCTACGTTATTTTCACTCATACGATGCGTTGTTTTTACTCTCAAAGTGCGTTACATTCAATCTTAGTTTTCTTTTTCACGCTCCTGAGGCGTTATTTTCTCTTGTGTCATTTCCTCTCTCACGAAAATTATTTTCCCACTCTTTGTGTTATTTTTTCTCTCATGATGCGTTATATACAATCTCATCATGCGTTGTTTTCTTTCTCACGATGCGTTATATTCAACCTCGCAGTGCATTATTTTTAATCTATCGATGTATTATTTTCACTGTCACGTTGCATTATTTTCCCTCTCACCATGTATTAATTTCACTCTCACCATGCGTTATTTTTTACACTCATGATGCATAATTTTCACTCTCTCGATGCACTATCTTTAATCCCACAAAGCATTAACGCATTACTTTCACTCTCTCGACGCGGTATTTTCACTCTTACGTGTTATTTTTACTCTCAAGATAAGTTATTTTTCACTTCCACAATGATTTACTTTCGATCTCACGACGCGTTTTTTTTCACTCAAGATCATTTAGTTTCACTCCCACAAGGCATTACTTTCACTCTCACGACGCAGTATTTTCACTCTCAAGAATAGTTATTTTCACACTGACGATTCGGCAAATCCATAATTTCCAGACTTCAAATTCAACTCCTCGGAATTCAAGTAATTCATCTCTGCCTTTGAGGAAGATTCACGTCTCCCGCGAAGTTAAAATCATACTAAAAATTCAACTAAGAAATTTTTTTTTTCTTTTCACTCGAACCAGTTGATCAGCCCCGAGAGTTCCGGCTTTGCCTCTGATTCTTGTGATCTGTAAAGTAAATGTAATCTGTATGATTAGAATTAAAAAAAAGTATAACGAAATGAAAAAAGTGGAGCCTTCGGGTAGGTATAAAGATGATTTAAAAATAGAATATAGAAAAAAAGGTTACAAATTTTTTATTTAATCAGAAAAAACATGAGTGCTTCGCGGCACAGTGTTTTATATATATATATATATATATATATATATATATATATATATATATATATATATATATATACACACACACACACACACACGAACGTTTTAAAGGTTGAAAAAAATCAACACCTAAGACTCTTTCGAACAGGTTACGTACCAGTAAAACCTACCAATCAGTCAAGAGAAAGCCAGAGGTTCGAAGTTAGACTAAAAAAAGGAATATATATAAATATATATATATGTAATATATATATATATATATATATATATATATATATATATATATATATATATATATATATGTAAGACATAGGGTTTTGATTAATAATATGCATTCTCTGTGACCTATGGAATGTGGAGAACAGTGCAGGAGTAACGACCTGAGAGTAGCTGATCAATGAGTTTCTGGGGGGTGGCGTGAGATAAAAATGCTTAGTTCGTCGAGTCAACGTACGACAGTTTATGAACTCTTTTCAAAGTGCCTTTGTGAAACTAGATGCAGCTAGAACCGCGAGGCGCTAGCGAACTGTGTGTTCGTATGTGCGTGTGCGCCTCTTCTATTCATAATGTATCACTAGCCAAGTCTATTGGGAAGTACTTGCACAGACATTCGGGGGAGGAAGGGCGAAGCCATGATGTGGCAGATGCCAAAACCAAAGTTGTTTTTATTTATCAGTGAGTGATATTCCGGTGGGAATGGGTAAGTGTTACCTTTACTTTAGCCAAAGGGATGGCTTGTTTGATATCTTGTAAGATGTTCCATTTTATTAACTTTGTCTTTAAACTTGTGTGTGTACTTACCGGGATGTGTTCTGTATCTTTGAACAGACGGATCTGGAATACCGGGGGACAGAGTTCCCAGGGAGGGGTGTGGACTTTTGGGTGACTTGACAATGTTAGTCTGTAAGACTGGATTACTTGGTTAATTGATTTATTTGTTCTTGTAAATAAACGTTAGTGTTATGATGCAACTCTCTCATTTTCATTACCTGTTAGAATGGAGAGAGAGAGAGAAGAGGAGAGAGAGAGAGAGAGAGAGAGAGAGAGAGAGAGAGAGGGTGATTCCTTGAGAGAGAGAGAGAGAGATAGGGGTCTGCCTTCCGTTTCGTGTCCACGCTTACCTTATGAATACTGGGGGTTCTTCCCCCATGTATATATATATATATATATATATATATATATATATATATATATATATATATATATATATATTTCATTATGATTAGTAAACTTCGTTACTTCGTCTACAGTCCCTTGACAAACTGTATAGAATTTACATTATTTGGAATTTTCTTAAACGCACTGTTGTTGCTCATTCCCATCAATCAGAACCACGTAATACCTTTCCAGAACCGATGCACTGAAGCTACATTTATCTATATTCCTAAAATCCTCAACTTTGACATATACTTAACTCATTCCTACTCGAACCATTCATAATCACAAATGGCTGTAGCAGTCTTGCGATAATGGACATGTAGAATATCAAAGGAAGATCTGAGAGCAATCACTTCAAATCACCTACAATACTCGGCTGGTTTCAATGAGCATCGACCACGATTACATTATGATCACGAATGCCCCCCCCCCCCCCCCCCCCAAACCACCCCCCCCCCCCCCCCCCCCCGCCAAACAAAGCTTTAATCTTATCACAGTGCAGTCCATGAATAAATCTGGCATACGTCACTTAGATAAAAATAAATGCACAACATCGTCTGAACGTGTAATATACTTCCACGTATAAATATACATAAATTTACTATCTCTGATAAGCGTAAGATTGTTAGAGTCGACGTGAATTATTTAATTTATTATACGATGTGTAATTCAACACTGATACTAGAGACACTTCAGCACTCGAGATAGGCCTGCGTTGATTTACTTATCGCAGAATATAAAACAGATTTATATTATATTCCAACCGGATACAACTCATTTTAAAAGAATCACAGACAATAAGAGAGAATGATTTCACTGGAATGAAACTTTTATACCCTTAATGGGGCAATGTATGTAACTTATCTTGATAGAAAAAAAGATATAGATTCGTATTATAATCATAATGGATATAATAAGATTTTAATTGAATCACAGATAATAAGAAAAAGTATATTTCATTTAACTCAAACTTTAAAACTAAACCATAAAATAAAATATTAACAATCTTCAATTCTAATGATGAATAATATAAAAACGGTCTTTTAGGACGAGACAGAAAATTAATTAAATGTTCTAAATTAAAAAGTTTCTTCGGCGCAATCGAGTTTTCTGTCCGGTGGTGGCCTCAGCCACGAGCCATAAAACTCTTAGCCGTGGCCCATGAAACTCAGCCACGGTCCGGTTGTGGCCCACGTTGTTGGTACCTATAGCGCTACCAGAAGTACGATTATGGCTTACTTTACCCTTTAATAAAATAAAAAAAACTACTGAAGCCAGAGGGCTGTAATTTGATACGTTTGATGATTGGAGGGTGCATGATCAGCATACCAATTTGCAGCCCTCTAGCCTCAGTAGCTTTCAAGACCTGGAGGCGGACGGGCAGACAAGCCGGCACAATAGTTTTCTTTTACAGAAATCTACAGAGGGAAACCAAAATAAAGAGTGGCACAATACCTTTCCTTATACATTGTCACGTCTCACATTCCGCCGTCAAAAATAAAAAATAAAACAAAAAAAATAAAACAATAAATAAATAAAGCACGCTAGAAGTTGTATACAAGCTTGTCCCAGGGAACATTTCTGTCAAGTCCGCCATGCGACAACAAAGAAAGGGAAATGTTTGTTTCTTGTTAGTAACATTTTATGATGAGGCATTGCGGTTAACAAGGCGCGACCGTTGACATCCGGTGGCCTTGGACGTCTTATTCACCTAATCAAAAGTAAATATTCCTCACCATATAAATCTCACAGAAGGACCTGTTGAAATCCTACTTCTTTTCAACTCGTTCTCTTTCAAGTCTCGGGTTTTGTCTTCTGGTTAATTTCTCGTTGGACGAGTGGGTTACGTGTTCGCCTACCGATCCGGTAGTCCCGAGTTCGAATCCCAGTTCTGCCAAAGTGGAATGAGAGGAATTTGTTCCTGGTGATTACAAATTCATTTCTCGATATACTGTGGCTCGGGTCTCACAATAAGCTGTAGGTCCCGTTGCTAGGTAACCAATTGGTTATTAGCCTCGTAAAATATATCTAATCCTTCGGGCCCGCCCTAGGAGACCTGTGAATCAGTTCAGCGGGCTGCTAATTTAGACAGACTTTTGTCTTTTAGGTTTGCGAGGAAAACCAAAGGGAAGAAGGAGAGAAACTAGGTAGCATAATAAGGAGAAAAAACCTAGTTACAATGAGATGATATTATGATACATAATAAGGAGGAAAAGCCTAGTTACACGAATGATATTAATGTCCATTATAAGGAGGAAAAACCTAGTTACATGAGATTATAGAATACATAATAAGGATGGAAAAAACCTAGTGGACCAATGAATAGATTATTAATTACTATAAGGAAGAAAAACCTATGACGATGAATGGTTTATGATACATAATAAGGAGGAAAAACCTAGTGACAATGAGATAATATTATAATACATAATAAGGAGGAAAAACCAATAGTGATAAGGCGATGATATTAGATACCAATAATAAGGAGAAACAACCTTGACAATGAGAGTGTTATAATACTTAATGGAAAAAACCTAATACAATTGAGATTATTATAATACAATAAGGAGACAAACCTAGTGACAATTAGAATGATATTATGTACATAATAAGGAGAAAAACCTAGTGACAATGAGATAATTTATTTAATACATAATAGGGGAAAAACCTGTGATAATGAGATGATATTAATCGAGACATAATAAGGAGGAAAAACCTAGTGACAATGAGATAATATTATAATACATAATAAGGAGGAAAAACCTAGTGACAATGAGATAATATTATAATACATAATAAGGAGGAAAAACCTAGTGACAATGAGATAATATTATAATACATAATGAGGAAAAACCTAGTGACAATGAGATAATATTATAATACATAATAAGGAGGAAAAACCTAGTTACAATGAGATGATATTATAATAATATATTACGATTCTTTAATTCGCCAAACGTAAAACTACTCTCTCCACCTGCCTGCAACCGAGCGCGCAGAGTATATACACTTGGGAAACTCGGGTCAAATATTCCCGCAGCTTTGAAAGAGAGCAGGAATTCAGAAGTGGAAGAAAATCCCTTTTGTTAATTAGCGGCGCCGCTTTACGAAAAAAAAAAGAAAAGAAAAAAAAAAAAAAAAACTGGGCAAATCGGAGTCCCAAACCCTTGAGCTACAGCCGGGGAAAAGGCAGCGGCTATTAAGCTTAGAGCTTCAGCTTGAAAACGCTTTCCAAATCAGGTTTATTTTTTACTTCTTTCAGCTAGTCTTTGATTTTTTTTAAAGCTAATAAATCTTTCCGGATTATGAAGTAGAGAGAACGATTCTTTTGATGTCATTGTTCAGGTTCTTTCGATTATTATTATAATCATTATTATTATTATTATTATTATTATTATTATTATTATTATTATTATTATTATTAACGTGAATGAAACAGCGAGTCATAAGAAAAAGTGAAAAACTAAATATTAGATTTATTCGCACGATCCAGACATCCTTTTTAATAGAGCATGCTGAAGAGAGGGTCTTTTATTATTATTATTATATTTATTATTATTATTATTATTATTATTATTAGTATTATTATTATTATTATTATTATTATTCTTATTTTTTTTTTTTTTGCTCTTATCACAGTCCTCCAATTCGACTGGGTGGGTATTATAGTGTGGGGTTCCGGGTTGCATCCTGCCTCCTTAGGAGTCCCATCACTTTTCTTACTATGTGTGCCGTTTCTAGGATCACACTCTTCGCATGAGGCCCGGAGCTACTTCAGCTTCTAGTTTTTCTAGATTCCTTTTCACGGATCTTGGGATCGTGCCTAGTGCTCCTATGATTATGGGTATGATTTCCACTGGCATATCCCATATCCTTCTATTTCTATTTTCAGATCTTGGTACTTATCCATTTTGTTTCCCTCTCTTTCTCTTCAACTCTGGTGTCCCATGGTATTGCGACATCAATGACTGATACTTTCTTCTTGACTTTGTCAATCAACGTCACGTCTGGTCTGTTTGCACGTATCACCCTATCCGTCCTGATACCATAGTCCGGAGGATCTTTGCGTGATCGTTTTCTATCACTCCCTCAGGTTGGTGCTCGTACCACTTATTACTGCAAGGTAGCTGATGTTTCTTGCACAGGCTCCAGTGGAGGGCTTTTGCCACTGAATCATGCCTCTTTTTGTACTGGTTCTGTGCAAGTGCCGGGCATTCGCTTGCTATGTTTATGGTTTCATATTTCGTATTGCACTTCCTACATATGGGGAGAGATGTTATTTCCATCTAATTAATTTTTATTATTATTATTATTATTATTATTATTAATATTATTATTATTATTATTATTATTATCAACATCTTCTTTGGTGCCCGAAATATGATGTTTTGGCTTTCTTTAACTCAGTTCGAAATATGATTACTTACTGGAATATCCTGTAGTAGAGAAGACTTTTATAAAACATCTCCGATATTCAGAAGCAACGAAAATTACAAATAATACGCTATTTCATTAGATATAATTTTTGTGTACTGTTCAACATGCATATTATTTTTTACATTTTCATTCTCATGAATAAAACCTAAGTATCCCATCCTAAAATTCTGTATCTTAAACTCAAAGCGAAACACCTATTTCAGGACATTTTAGGCTCTTCCATAGAACTTTCCTATCCCCCCGCCCGCAACAGGAACAACAAAAACAACAATAACAACAAGAAAGTAGTTTGTAGGCTTACAACCGTGGTCGAAATAACTATCTATGTACAAGCGAGCATTTTTGGAATCGACGAAAACCCGAGTTTTTCTGGCGTCATCCTTTACACATTTAGTTCGCTTGGGGAGTTGAATTTTAATAATAAAGTTCACCAAGATGGTAAACATGAAGGAAAGAGGTCAAAGGTGAAGAGACCTAGTTGAAAGACTATCTCTCTCTCTCTCTCTCTCTCTCTCTCTCTCTCTCAATGAAGTATACACACCCACACGCGCCGCAGAAATTCTACATTACAGCTAGTAATAAGATGAAGCCAGTGAACTTAAGCTAGTCTCTCTCTCTCTCTCTCTCTCTCTCTCTCTCTCTCTCTCTCTCTCTCTCTCTCTCTCTCTCTGTTTTTAGTATTTTCTTCGTCACTGGCTAAAGAGGTCTCGAGTGATTTGCAATCCATTACCATTCACTCAGGCATAGTTACATTAAAACATATTCATCTTAGTTTTAAAACAAAGGTTCCAGAAGGGCGGGGAGCGTAATCAGTCTTGAGAGAGAGAGAGAGAGAGAGAGAGAGAGAGAGAGAGAGAGAGAGAGAGAGAGAGAGGCTGTCTAAATGTGATGTTCGTAATTGTGTGTGCATAACTTATGATTACAATTAAAACAAACAGAATGATATATAAGAGAAGAGAGAGACAGAGAGAGTGAGAGAGAGAGAGAGAGATTTTTTTTTAATGAATATGCATATACTGTCTATAAATATGTTTATTTCTTTTCTTGAATGATTTTTTTTCTTTTACTCAACCCCTGGCTCCTAAAACAATGACAGTCCCTATGAAACGCGAAAATGACGGTTCCTACATAAAAAAAAAAAAAAGTTTCTACAAAAATTAGGCCTAACAATGACAGTTCCTACGCAAATGAAAGTTGCCAAAATGACGGTTCCGACGAAAATGGCAGTTACCAAAACGACAGTTCCTATGAAAATTATACTGTAAGAATGACAGTTCCTACAAAGATAACATTCCTACGAAAATAAAAGTTCCTACAAAAATTACCGTTTCTACAAAATTGACAGTTATTACTACGAAAATGAAAGTTCCTTGGAAAATGAGTTCCTACGAAAAGGACAGTTTCTTCGAAAATGAAAGTTCCTACAAAAAGGACAATTCCTACGAAAATGACAGTTTCTACAAAAATAACAGTTCCTTGGAAAATGAAACTTCCTACTAAAATGAAAGTTCCTTGGAAAATGAAAGTTCTTACGAAAATGAGTTCATACGAAAAGGACAGTTCCTTCGAAAAGGAAAGTTCCTACGAAAAGGACAGTGCCTTCGAAAATGAAAGTTCCCACAAGAAGGACAATTCCTACGAAAATGATAATTTCTACAAAAATGACAGTTCCTTTGAAAATGAAAGTTCCTACGAAAATGACAGTCCCTTAGAAAATGAAAGTTTCTACAAAAATGAAAGCTCCTACGGAAAGGACAGTTATTTCGAAATTGAAAGTTCCTACAAAAAGGACAATTCCTACGAAAATGACAGTTCCTACAAAAATGACAGTTTCAACGAATATGACAGTTTTTACGGAAATAACAGTTCCCGCCCCACTCAACAAATAATCTGCAATATTGTTTCTTGCCGTTGATAAACTGGTACTGCTTCGAACCTTTCCATAACGTAAAGCAAAGTTTTCGATTCGTGTTGCACATAACGAGAACAGCACTCAACATTTCCATGAATTATGAAGGAAAGCCAAAATGCTTCCTTCCACTTTTACTGCTGTCTCGACATCTGAAGAACGCGATTGCGTCGTATCATGAATATGCAAATTCAGTGAATACTGTATTGTGTTGGGATTCTTATACTACTTGGGATAATGTAAAACTGAATCGACAAAGGAAACTGTATGGTGTGTTTTCCTTGACATTTTTTTAAAGTAATTATCCGTCTTTACATTGTTTGAGTTATCTTTCGGAAATATCGCAAATCGAGATTGAGTATTGTTGTTCCCTCACACAACTTCTTGATCATTAAATTTATATTGATGGTCAACATTTCATTGACAAATAGATCAGATATATATATATGTATACACACACACACACACACACACACATATATATATATATATAATATATATATATATGTGTGTGTGTGTGTGTGTGTGTGTGTGTGTGTGTGTGCGTGTTTGTGTATGATTCATTACTTGCATGATTCATTGGCTGATGTGGAGGAGTTTAGAAGAAAGCTAGACAAAATCATTAGGACACTGTATGAACAGTAAAACCTGCTCCTACAGATAAGTGAGCACACGATGTCTCCTCGGATGGACTAACAAGGGTTTGAGACATTCTAATCCTTGTAACTCCTTGTAACTCATATTCCAAAGTATACATACAGAGTCAACGGCATAACCCTCAAGTTAGTTGAGGATGGACAAAATCCTAATGTGATTTTCATAAAACTATATAAAATGTTACTTAGTATCTCGCCTTCGTTGGATTAAAAACTAAACCGGGGATAAATCATTAAAAGTGAAATGTTTGTCAGTCAAACTAACTAGAAATTGAGGAACTTTTACAAGTTATGGATGGTAAAGTACTCTAGAGCAAGGCCAATAAAATTCAAAGAAAATATATAAGTAAACTGGTCTACTAATCATAATATCAGTAAACTAATCAGCGTAACCTAGGAGATATCTTGACACTATACTCTGTTTTTTTCCATCTGTCCAGCCGCCTGTGGTGTTTGTGTATGGTAACACTGCGTCCGGGGCTTTAGATAGTCACATTCAGCTTACATTCAACAATAACAACAATATCTTATTTCGAATATTAACGGTGTAATTCGCATACAGTAAATTATTAAAACATTTTCAGTTGCAAATGTACACACAAATATCCTTTTATTTACCTAAAATTTACACATAGCGTAACTATTTAAAGCCCAGGAAGCAGTGTTACCTTGTGAAAAGACCACAGGCGGATGGACAGATGAAAAAAAACAAAGTATAGTTCAATACTTTTGGCCACAACGACAGATGAAAGAGATCTTCAGAATCTTAATAGCAATTATCGATAAAAACCATATTAATTATGTACACAACACATAATTAGGTCGATGTCCTCTAAATCAACACGAACAAAAAGTCTGGATCAAACTAGCTGATAAAAGACAGAGAAACATTACACATGCAAATGCATAAATGTACTTCGCAGCCGTACATAAAATTAAATGTTCCTAAATAACAAAAGCGCGTATCATTTCTCTAAGTGCAACTTTTCCTATACGGTACGAATTAAGGCGCGAAAAACCAACTTCAAACGTTTATTTCTTAAAACTCAATTCGAGCTAATAACTACCTAAAAGAACAGAGAAAGTTACATACTATCTGCCAATGGCCGAGTTTCAGCGAAGACGTAAAACTCGTTCCTGGGGCAATAAACTTAATTTATTGCCAATCGTTTGGAAGAACGTCTGTCTTTTGGCAGTTCGTCAAAGATACATCATCTATAAAATCGAAAGTTACAGTCCATAAAAGTGAGGAACCCTGAAACTAATTTTCGACAAACTGTTGGAGTGGAGAAAGTAACCAGGAGTTAAAGAGAGGTTAAGATCAATTTTGTCAGGATATGTCTTGAAGATTTACATATTCTATGGGTATGCTTGCATAAACATCATACCACAGACAGACAGGTGTAAAATCGGTTATGCATGCATAAACATAATAGCACAGACGGAAAGTTGTAAAAACGGGTATGCATATATAAACATGATAGCACAGATAGACAGGTGTAAATTGGGCATGCATATATAAACATCATACCACAAACAGACAGACAGGTGTAAAATAGGGTATGCATATATAAACATCATAGCACAGACAGACAGACAATTGTAAAAACACCATAACATACATACTCAAGAATGATTTCTAATTTACAAAAACATAAAGCACAGACAGGGATGTGAAAGTACACTTAACATACATACCAAAAAAATGATTTCCAACTAAGCAGTACTGGTACCAACAGATCCCCAACAGACAAGTGGTTCTAAATTTCGGGTTCTAAGCAAAACCACTGGGAACAGTTCTCTACCGGCCCAGCGGTTCCACATTACCGACTCTGACGGGGATGTACGAATGGTAATCACATTCGTTGGGGTGGCGTTAACGGGTGTGTGGAATGGCCGGGAACAGATATGAATGACTGCAGGAAAAAGGGGTGCCACCGAAAAATAACATGTAAGGGTCCCCAATTTGACAAGTTCCCTCACAGCTTTGGTATATATGCACGCATGCATGCACACACACATATATATACACATATATATATATGCTTGCGTGTGCGTGTGTACTTCATGAATGGTAGAATAACAAGAGAATGAAATGTACCTACCAATAATCTCGTCTTTTATTTTAGCAATATTAGCGTGTAATGTAAAATATCGAATGAAACTATATTTTTCATTATCCCCTCCAAAATTTTCTAGAATGTAATTACATTTACGAATAATGCCGATATATATAGATATATATATATATATATATATATATATATATATATATATATATATATATATATATAAATGTATATATATATTATATATATATATATATATATATATATATATATATATTATATATATATACATATGTCATTCAAAATTAAGTACCTCGGAATCTGACTTCCAAAATGTTTCCAAAATGTCTTGAGAACATTATTACGAAATAGAGACGTCATTACATTACAACAATCTAATAACGTTTTGATTGCATTACTTATTACATACGTACAGTAATACTACTTCAAGGATCACTATAAGATATAAACTCATCTTTATCTTCTTGGGATCTTAATATCAGCAACTTGGAAGGAACAACATCTTGAACAGACGACAGATGTCATAAACTTATATCTGTTACAATGATATTGTAGCTGTTTCATTATATCTCATTTGTTTAGTTCTTTCAACACGGTTCGGTAAAGATTACCTCGTCGAGGGTCCGTAGGCGGCATGACCTCGATGTGGGAAGGATGACCTCATCGAGGGCTGTGGTCAGGGCGACGCCGTCGAGAGCCTCCGGTCAAGATGACCTAGGAGGGCTTGTGCTCGAATGACCTCTTCGAGGGCCATTGGTAAGGATGATCTCGTTGAAGCTCTTTGGTCGTGATGACCTCGCCAAGGCTCCGTGGTCAGGGTGAGCCAAGACGACCTCCATGGTCATGTGGTCAAGACGACCTCGTCGAGATCAAATGATCAAGACGACTTCATCATAAGCCTGAAGTCAGGATAACCTCGTCGAGGCATTGTGATCAGGATGACTTCGTTGTGAGCCTCAGGCCAGGATAACCTCCTCGAGGCACTGTGGTCAAACTGACCTCGCTGAGGTTCCAATGACCTTATCGAGACTCGCTGATTGGACGACCTCATCGAGGCCCCACTTGATTATATGGACAAAACGCTTACCGACTACGTAGTTTTATTGCGTGACTCCACAATAGTCGAATGGCAGCCAGCCCTTAATTCTTTTCTTCAAAGTCAGTAGTTCGACTCGGGTTTCTATATGAGGACCAGAGAGAGAGAGAGAGAGAGAGAGAGAGAAGAGAGAGAGAGAGAGAGAGAGAGAGAGAGAATATATAAAAATAATAAACAATATGACAAATAATTTTAATGAGATTTCTCTCCCGTAACTGTAAGGTCAGATGAACACGGAATTCAATGGGGTTGTAAAAATTCGACAGGAACCACTCCAGTTTACATTATCTCTCCTCCTATTGAGAAAGAATAATTAAGAAAAAGATGGGAGACAGAATAAAAACTTGAAAATAGAAAAAAAAATCTGCTGAATAATGAAGAGTTGAGGGGGGTGGGGGCAGAGCAGCTTTATGAAAAAAAAATGTAAAAAACACACACAAACAGGTTTCTTCTCCAGAGAGTTAAAACAAAAGCCCTTTGAGACTGTACATGATCCTTTCAGGTATTCCAGGATAATTCGTTTCGTTAGTTTTCGTACGATAGTCTTTTGTCAGATGCCAATCACCCTCTGTAAAATTATCAATAATAATCTTCTGGTAGTTAATTTATTTTATTTTTCTTTATTTATCAATGTATTTATTTTCTTACATTTTAGAAGACAGGAAATAAAAATATTGCCCTGAATCTTGTTAGTTTTCCTTCAATCGAAGCAGTTATTATAAAGCAATTATTGTAGTAACATTATATCGAAATCAAATGAAGCCATTATTATACTAACAGCATATTACAATCAAATTAAACAATTACTATAGTAAAACCATATTAAAATCAAAAGAAGCCATTATTATAGTGACAGTATCTTAAAACCAAATGAAGCCATTATTGTACAAACAGCATATTAAAAACAAATGAAACAATTATTATAGTAACACCATATCAAAATCAAACGAAGCCTTATTATAGTAACAGCATATTAACATCAAATGAGGCAATTATTATAGAAACAGCATATTAAAATCAAATGAAGTAACTATTATGGTAACAGCATATTGAAATCAAACAAGGCAATTATTATACCAACAGCATTTTAGAAATAAATGAAGCAGTTACTATTGCCAAAAGAAAATATACCGTATTACAGACACATAACTATTAGTAAAAACCTACTGATCCCAGTCACAAGTTCATAGTTATAAGGCGAAAATTTTTATCACGGCTTTGAAAAAGAAAATAGAGAAAGCCACCATAAAATATATGAAAAAGATGCAAAATAAAATTCGTAAAAAAAAAAAAAAAAAAAAAAAAAAAAAATTCTACTTTTACTCAAAACTCAGCGTCGTAAATCATAGGTCACTGATGCGTGTAGGTTACGGGTGGGGGGTGGTGTGTACGCGGGGGAGGGGGGGGGGAGAGAAAGGGGGGATCTTTTTTTCAAAAGACCGACTTTACATAAAAGACGGAGACACTAATGAATGGGTATAGTTACTAATGAGGAAACTTACCAGATCCGGCAAGAACGGTGGGAACGGTGAGAGAGCATCGATCAGAGAGAGAGAGAGAGAGAGAGACGATGATTGGAGAGAGAGAGAGAGAGAGAGTGTGTATGTGTGTGTGTGCTCGGAAACAGATGTTGGAAAAGTGTGGGGAAAAAATACTAAAGACAAGAGGAACTTGATCACCCAGAAATCTTTAAAGAAATCTAAGAGGATGATTACGATATATATATATATATATATATATATATATAATATATATATATATATATATACTATATATATACATATATATATATATATATAGATATATATATATATATATATATATATATATATATGCGCACACATACTATATATAATATATATATCAAATATATACATAAGCTTAATAAAGCACAATAGACGCAAGTGACTTCATCATATAAGCGAATACCACAGGAAAATGTCAGGCATAAAATCAGTGCCAAGCGCTTTCCCATGTTTATTCAAGCATCTTCGGGGCACAAGATGTAAAGGTATGAAAATTTTACTGGTATTTTCCTTTTCTCATTATTACTGTGACTATAATCAATATAGTTTTTACATTCTATTTGTAACTATTCTCAATTTTAGTACGGGTGTGACCATTATTTTGACTACCTTCTTTTATACTATCTCAGCAAATATGGATATTGCCAGTTAATCTTTGGTTTTCTTTTCTTATCATGTTATTCTATGTATCTAGACTGTATGTTATTGTCTATTCTTTGTATATTCCATGTATATGGCCTTGAGCTGAAAATAAAAACTATTATTATTATTAATTATTACTTTATTTATATTATATATAGATATAGAATAATATAATATTATATATGTATGTATAATTATTGGATATATATATAGATATATATATACATATATATCGATATATATATATATATATATAATATATATATATATATATATATATTATATTGTATATATAATATACAACGGAGTTTCTGCAAGTCTCCTTCGTGGCTTATACCTTTCTTTATGGATTTATCACATTCCAAACTTTCGTGATTCAGTTGCAACTTAAAAATATTTAATCTTCCCAAAGGATTTTATTAAAATTCTCCTTTCCATTTCCGGTGTAGAAAGCCAAGCGTCAACACCTACAACAAACAGGAGTCATATCCGAATGCGGGGACAGTTTATTAATCAAGAGGACAAATCATTAAACATCCATCGATATCTACAAAACACTAATCACAGAAAGGAGGATACCCAACGAACATGCCCAGCATGTTTCGTCATAATCAGTTCATTTGTTCGTAAGATTTTTTTTATTTATTCATACATTGTTCCACATCATTTTACCGACGCCTGGACAAACACTGGCAAAATATTGACCTGCCCCCAACTCCTAAGAAGGAAACAGTTTGGAACAGCATGATTAAATTGGAAATACATTTTTCCTTTGCAGAAGATCAAGGAATCATCTTCAATAAGAACTTTTCCTTTTGATGACCGAGAGAGAGAGAGAGAGAGAGAGAGAGAGAGAGAGAGGAGAAGACGGCCAAGAATATCTTCTGCTTATATATGATTAAAAAATCAACACGGCGAAGCTATATATTGGAAAACAATGTCTTTTCATAAGATATTCATATACTCGTGAATACAAAGTTGCTTCGTTAAGTGAGATAATAGAAAAATACTAGATTTCTCGAATAGGGTAAGCCATGAATTTTCCTTGGAAGACCAATATGACGGACGCTCACAAAAAAAAAAAAAAAAAAAAAAAAAAAGATTCGCCAAAAGGTCCAGGATGGATAGCTTCTTAGAGCACACTTAATTCTTTTTGCGATGAATCCTCACAATAAAATTGATAAGACGTTTATGTAACATTTAATACTTATTATATTAACAAATAAATATATTTATTCGTGAAATAGCAATATAACCCATTTCTCCACAATAATATAGCTGATCTTTGATATTAAATATACAAAAAAATCAAATGTATAAATAATACTCCTACGTAATCTGTCAATCACATCCTGCGTTAATCATGTGGATTGTATCATTAGCATATTATATAATTTCAAATAAAAACATTAATATAATAATAGTAATAATAAAAATATTTTACTAACAAAACGTAAATTCATATAAAGCTCAGTCCACTGAGTATTACTATAAAAATAGAGCTGCCATTGGCACATTACCTTTCAGTGAGAGAGAGAGAGAGAGAGAGAGAGAGAGAGAGAGAGAGAGAGAGAGAGAGAGAGATTAATTTTTGAGCCTCCATAAGAACTTTCAGGCAAGAGATTGAGGTAATGACGTTTTTACTCTGATCAGTTATGAAACATCGTATATGTTTGTGTGTGTGTGTGTGTGTGTGTGAGAGAGAGAGAGAGAGAGAGAGAGAGAGAGAGTAAATTTTCACTCGCTCATAGACGGCAGTATTAAGCTCACATTATACGCTTAACCAAACCCTTTGCGTATCCATCTTCATCCTCAATACAGCCGCCAGGAAAATACACAAATATTAGTCTAGGGACGTTAGAGATAAACGGAGAAACTTATTGAGTTTCAGGAACACAAACACACAACGAAACACACAAACGCAAGCACACAGGCACACTCACTCAACCTCTCAATGGAACAATGCAGTGTCCTTTGAAGCGAGATTCAAGAAAGCTCACTTTGACTTCGACCAGCCAGGCGTCTCGGCCAATCTACTTAGCAAAGGAGGATCGTGGAACACACACACACACAGATGCACAGGCAGTCAGTGAGACAGACAACAGACAGACAAGCGCAGACAGACGTAAAATTCAGAGAGGCAGGAATGCAGGAAGACAGACAGACAGACAGACAGTTAGACAGACGGTCAGACAGACAGAAAAGCAGACAGGCATACAGACAATATGACAGCCAGACAGACAGTTTGACTGACAGATGGAAAATGAGACACAGACAAACAATGAGACCGACAGACATACAGACAATGAGAAAGATAGACAACAGGACTGACAGGTAATTTGATTGACAGACTGACAATGAGACAGACAGGCAGACAAACAAACAGACAGACAGGCAGGCAGACATACACATACACAGACAGACATACAGACAATGAGACAGACAACCAGAGAGACTGAAAAACAAAGAGGCAGACTTACAGACAGACAGCTAGATAGCGGTTCCCGTCAGTTGAAATGGAAGAAGAAGAGGAGGAGGAGGAGGAGGAGGAGGAGGAGGAGGAGGAGGAGGAGGAGGAGGAGGAGGAGGAGGAGGAGGAGATGATGCATAAGTATCCACTGGCATTTGCTGCTCTCTTCAACCGGAAAATATTGACTCACAGAGCGAACTGTGTCAAGCAGATTTAACTTTCAAAACAAAGCACACTTTAGTGCAAGACAAGCCACGAGTGAATTTCCACACCCCAGCAACGGATTCGGGTTCCGAAATAGGAACCGGCCACAGTGCTCCCACCCCCCCAACTCTCTCTCTCTCTCTCTCTCTCTCTCTCTCTCTCTCTCCCCCCTCTCTCTCTCTCTCTCTCTCTCTCTCTCTCTCTCTCTCTCTCTATTTCGGTGCCATTGATACAATTCATTCTGTGAGTCAATATTTTCCGGCCAGAGAGAGCAGCAAATGTCGGTGGATACTCATTCATCCTCCTCCTCCCCTTCTGTCTGACTGTTTGTCTGTCACTGTCTGTCTGTTTGGTCTGCATTTCTGTCTGTTTGTAAGTCAGTCTGTCTGTCCGTCCTGCACGATCCTTCGCTAAGTAGATTGGCCGAGACGCTTGGGTGGCCCAGGTCAATGAGAGCTTTCTTGAGCATCGTGATGCGCATTGTTCCATTGAGAGGCTGAGTGTGTGCGTTTTGCGTTTGTGTGTTGGTGCATGGCTGTGTTTGTGCTTACGTTCGCGAATGTTTGTAATGGTGGAACTCGATTAGTTTCTCCGTTTGTTACTGACGTTCCTAGACTAATATTTGTATATACTTTCGTTGTTGCATTATGGGTGGAGTTGGCTTCGTAAGGGTTTGGTTAAGCCTAGAATGTGAGCTTAATACAGCTGCCTTTGACGGAGTGCAAATTTGCGCACTCTCTCTCTCTCTCTCTCTCTCTCTCTCTCTCTCTCTCTCTCTCTCACACACACAAAGGCTTCATAACTGATCACCATGAAAGCATCATTCCATCAATCTCTACCTTGCAAGTTCTTATAGAGGCTCAAAGCTAATCTCTCTCTCTCTCTCTCTCTCTCTCTCTCTCTCTCTCTCTCTCTTGTTATCTGATATTTTAAAACTATCTAATGTTTGTCCAGATCTCAAAATGTAGTCATAGATGTTTCCTATATAAGTTGATTTTGCAATTCTGTCAACCATCTTTTTTAATACACTGTCACCTGTTTTCTTCCTGTTACACCCTGTTTCTTGGTCTATGATTGGCATTGGTATGCGAAGTTGTGCTTAAGCAAAAATCCAAACCTTATCAAAAAAAAGAAGAAAAAAAAACTGATCTGCATCGTTCTCGTACCTTCTATAATATTGGCCTTTGAATGTGACTAAACAGAAACACAGATAGAATAGAAACAGTCGATCCTGGCGTCGATGAAAGGGGTAAACGTTTGAATGTAATGTATGAATGGAGAGAGGATGCTATAACACTATGACGAAAAATGAGGTATACACTTTTCTGCGTTTTTCTTCTCGGAGTAATTCTCTTAATTTGTAAGTTATTCGCTCCGTCATGCTAAATTAGTACAGTCCCTCTTCAAGGCCTCTTGGGATAGGGTCCGAGTTTATAAGCGCGTGGTGGAGGGTGAAGTATGGTGGAGGGGTAGGAGACGTGGGAGGGGGTGATAGTGGCTGGCTTCATTCAGTGCCACTCAACGTTAATCTTATCAGCCTCAGCGGTGAAGTGCCAAGTGAGTGATTCCTGCTTAATCCTTTTTATTTTTTAATTCCTCCATGAGCTGCTTTAACGTTTCCGCTTAAAGACTGCTTTATCTTCTTACATTTAGATCACAATTCATTTTCCCGTTCTCCCTAATACTCAATACAACGGTTCCATCTTGGACACTTTCCTTTGAATAACTTCCCCATAGCGGAGTAATGCTTCGAGTGAACGTCACGTGGTAAACTGTAGGCATTAATTAAAGGGTGTTTCCAGCGTTCCTTCGGCCCCTAACTGCACCTATTTCGTAGCCTTTACTTTACCTCTGTTCCCGCTACTTACCATCACTTTCACTGCCCAACCTCTTCAACTCAACGGCTTTATTATTACTTTGACGATTTAACACTGATATTTCAAGATAATATATAGAATCTGCATATTCTATACACTATTTAGAAATATTAGTTATCTATAATAATAAAATCCGAGAGGATCTTTCTTGTTTGTCCGGCTGGGGTGCGTAGGGGAGACATGACACAGCCACCCTCCTCCTGAAAACCTGCTTTTCCGTCCCGGGTGGTTGGGGGGAGTAGGGGAGCGGAAGGGTAGGGGAGACATGACGGGTAGCATCGGGCTCCAGCTCAACGTATCACGCACCATCGAGCTCATAATGAAAATAACCACCACATAACCCTTCTTCTGAATGCTACGAGTGCAAAGTAATGATAACACTTAAACATTTACAGTGCGAACGTTCAAAGTATAACACAGCAGTGAATATCAAGTTTTGGAAATAAATCGATCCGTGAAATTTTGTCAAAAACTTCAACATCTGCAGTTAATCCAATTATAAAATCTTTCAAAAGTCGTAATTCCATCTATGAAATAAAATAAAAAAAAATATATAAATGAAAAACAATTCCTTCGGGGCAGCCCTGTGACAGCTGATAATCAGTTTAGCAGTCTGGTAATTTTTTAAATAATAATATTAATGTAAATAAAATTTGATCAATTCCAAATATGATTTAAAAATATATATGATTTTCCTATAATTTAAAACTTCTTGCAACGCTCATGGTCGCAAGACTAAGAAGATATGAAAAATCAAAATGATCTCTGATACTAACTCCTAATCATCCATAAGGTTTCCGAGCAGGAGGAAAATTCTGAAAATAATTCAATTATCAAGACAAGGTAACGAAGCGATGTTAAAAATCCACGATTAACAAGGTTCTCCCGTCGGAAATCCCCAAGACCGAAAAATCAGAATATTCTTTATACAAAAAATAAAATGATAATGAAGTAAATAACAGAGATATTGAATTAATAAGCGTCACCGTAAGGCTTTCTTTTAAAATTGCAGATAACTATGTTGACTTAATTCATCATTTATAGTTAAAGAAGAAAATTGAATTTTCCTTCGAGTCATAATTTCTTGTCTAGGGAAGGTCTAGTCACAGTTCCTCTCCCTAATATAATTTTTCTTTACTCGGGGAGTAAGCCTACAAACTAGTTTGTTGTTGTTGTTGTTGTTCTTGTCGAAGGATAGGAAAGTCTATGGAAGAGTCTAAAATGGTCTGGAAAAAAGGTATTTCGCTTTGAGTTCAAGATACAGGAATTTTAGAATGAAAATGTAAAAAATAAATAATATGCCTGTTAAACAGTACAGAACAATTATTTCAAATAAAATGTACCGTATTCATTTCAACTTTCGGTTGTGAAACAATGCGTTATTTGACCATGGATTTCAGCACGCTCCCTGAGTAAACTGGAGGTCGGATTGCACCTTGTTTACTTTCGGATGAATAAAATTAAGAAAAGGATTTTGATAGGTGAGAATCAAAATGGATCTAATTAATCTATTAAAAAAATAAATCTGAAAAAAAGTCCACATATTTGTAATAATTTTCTTTAAAAAATACTTACTTCCTAAGCAAACTTGCGGACAATAATTCAGACGACAATCCATGTTTAAGGTAATATTGTAATCAATTACTAGGTTTTCAAAGTGAAAATGTAGATTTTTGCTCTAAACCTTTTATTCGGAAATACTAAAAATTACTTTTATTACTTACATCAGTTGGGAATAAAAATATTCGTTTACAAGAGCATTGCAAAAATTATGCAATATACCTACATTGGTGACACTCAATGTTTAAGCGGGAAAAAAAACACACACACATTCATCCATGACAAGTTTGACGGAGTACTGAAGAATTCATGACTCAAAACAAACTGCTTATCTTGCACTTTATTTACTTCCTTCGACGGCAGCGAACACTTCAATGCATTCACCAGTTTTATTTATTCCATTTTATTTATTCAACACCAAGTCCGGTCGCTCTCGCTGAAGTGTCCGAAGAGCCATTCAGGAAAGAGTAATGAATAACTTGAGGCTGAAAGCATTAAATGCTTTCCCAAATCAAGAGCGCATGAGAAATTAAAAAAAAGAGACCTCTCCCTTGACTGCGAGAGACCCATCAAAAGCACAGGGAATGAAAGTTCAAGCACTCTCTCATTTGTTCTTGTTTGAATCAAGTCGTTCAACGCGATATTTCTAGCGATGAAATCTGCAGGCCACTTTTTTTCTTGTAAATATTCATCGCTTAAAATAAGTTTACGCGAGAAGATGTACGATTATGATTCCGGAAATATTTCGTTAACGTTATGACTGACAGCTCTTTATCTCAGTGTCTTCAGGCAGTTGTTTGTGAAAGAAAAGGACGATTATTCAGTCGCTTGTGAGAGCAATGATGATTATTCAGTCATTTGCGAAAGAAAGGATAATTATTCAGTCGTTTGTGAAAGAAAGGACGATTATTCATTCGTTTGTGAAAGAAGGGACGATTATTCAGTCGTTTGTGAAAGAAATGACGATTTTTCAGTCGTTTGTGAGACCAAGGACGAAGAAAGAAATAATGAACATAGGTATAGTGAAAGGAATGAAAGGGGCAGCAGCTAGTGGCCGAAGGGACGCTGCAAAGAACCTTAAGTAGTGCCTACAGTGCATCGTGTGAGTTGCACTGTTGGCACCAAGCTCCTACGGAGATAAGAACTATGAGAGGCGAGGAAAGGCATTCCTTCCCTATCCTGTAGGAACAGGAGAGATAACGTCTTGTTGAAAAGAGAACAAAAGATGAGATAAACGTACACATGACATATAAATTACGTATTACATCAAATATTTAGCCATTTCTTCAGACTATATGATTCAAGCAGTCGTCTCTAAGTATCGTATCTATTACAAATAAGCAGCTGAGTAACAAATGATTAAATTAAGCAAGAAGAAAAGAAGTGGTTATAATGATCAAGTTAATGGTTTAAGCAACTTACTTCAAATCATCAAACTTCAGTAAAAACAAACATCATAAGGGTCCTCTTCTTTACCCAAAAAGTCTATAATGAAAGCCCTCGAAAATGAGAGGAACCGGGGTTTCCCCACCAACACCCCCCAAAAAAGGGGGAAAGGAATCCGGAAAATATCGCTGGAGGAAAAACTTTTGATTGATTAGATTTCCTTATTTGGCATTCGCCAATTAAAGCCTAATATGGGTATTGGTCTCACTTAGATATTCAAAGACATTTTGACAGTAAAATAAGAGTTTGAGTGGTTGGACAGCAAGATAAAGAGATCCAGAAAATAATGGAGGTATAGTAAAAGGATCTAAAAGTGGAACTGGGAGAAAATCTCACAGATGAACTATGGAATAAAAGTGAGAGAGGATGGACAGCAAGATTGAGTAAAATAGTATGCTACAAATTAGGTGCAGTTAGGGGCCGAGGGGACGCTGCAATCATCTTTCAGTTCACGCCCACAGTTCACAACGTGAGGTGCACTGAAGGCACTACCCCGCTACGGGGAAGTTATTCATAGGAAAGTGTCTAAGTAAAGATGGCACCGTTGTGAAGAGAATTAGGCCAGACAGCAAAATGAATCGTGATAATATAAACGTAAGAAGATAAAACAATCTTTAACCCGAAACGGCAAAGCAGATTGTAGCGGAATTAAAAAATGAAAAGGATTAAGCAGGAATGACTCACTTGGCACTTTACCGCTGAGGCTGATAAGATTAACGTTGAGTGGCATTGAATAAAGCTAGCCACTACCAACCCCATTCACCTTCCCCCCCCCCCCCTCTCCCCGCTATGAACTCGGGCCCTTTACCAAAAAGAAACTGGTATATCATAGCGTGACGCAGAGCGAATACTTGCAAATTAAAGGATTATGCTGAGATGAACAGCACAGAAATGCTCACCTCATTTTTCATCTTAATACGATATGTTGTATTTCCACTCCATTCATAAATTAAGTTTAGAAATTTACCACCGGCCCCCCTTGACAAAGGGATTGACTGTTTCTATTCTATCACAATTCCACTTACCATTAGTTTCGGGTCTAGCAGAAAATACGCGTTGAAGAGGTTAGGGAATGCCGATATAGCCGTACAGAATTTAGGGTACACGAACCCGAATTCGTGTCGTATGAATCTGCATTTGTAATGAGAAAGAGTTCACAAATTTCCATTTATTCCGGACACAGTACGACCAGATACCAGTGTAATGTGTATTAACTATGTATACGTCTGTGTAAATCAATACACATATTCTTTCCGTCATTTTAGTGAACTTCTCGTGTGTACCCAACAGATCTTAGGTGACAATTACTCACGAGACTCACATCGAAGCGAATTACTCTTCTCACTTATAGAATTGTTGTCTCATAACATCACATCCAGATGTAATTAATCATTACACAGCTGTCTTCATGATTGACGCAAGTGGCATTAGAACCGACGTACTTATCTTCTCGGACGTTGATTTGCTCGTTAATTTGCTCTCTCTCTCTCTCTCTCTCTCTCTCTCTCTCTCTCTCTCTCTCTCTCTCTCTCTCAATAAAAATTGTTTAATATTTATTGGTCTAATTTACCTAGATCAGCACTTTTTGGCTTCAGATTACACACACACTCTCTCTCTCTCTCTCTTTAAATTAATTTTTCAATGTATGTTAGTCTAATCTCTCTCTCTCTCTCTCTCTCTCTCTCTCTCTCTCTCTCTCTCTAAAAATATTTGAATGTTAGTCTAATCTCTCTCTCTCTCAACACTTTTAAAATTTGTTATTCTAATTTGCGCAGATCTGTGCTTTTTGGCTTCAGGTCTCTCTCTCTCTCTCTCTCTTCTCTCTCTCTCTCTCTCTCTCTCTCTCTCTCCTCTTTACGGCGTTTATGTGATGTTATCATCTGATGGACCATGAGGCCATAATGTTTATTACTGCGGAGAAAAGAACGGAAAACAAAAAACAAACAAATTGCGGGACATAAAAGATTTTCGTTAGTGGCTATTACCATCCAGTGGGATGTAGTTTTTCATAACAAAACACTGCGGAAAACAGCCTATTACATTTATGAATGGCGACTGAAGGAATACTTAAAAAAAAAAAAAAAAAACTTACCTCGCTCAGAAATAAATGAGACAAAAAACTCTTGCCTCACTCAAAAATAAATGAATGTCTTAGTATTAAAATGACAAAAGTGAACGTATAAACTATCTTTCAGGTAATTATTTACCCTCTCGCTGAAAAGACACCAGATATACTGGTGGCGAAACCGTTTGGAAATAAATCTATGTAATGCATGAGTTAATAAAAACAAAATTCACTTCACTCTGAAGTAAATGAGTTTAGTGGCATTAAAAGGACAAAAGTGTAAATATATGTTTTTCATGTAATTACTTACATCCTCGTTGAAAAGGCAACACCAAGTTGTGGTGAAACCGTTTGGAAAAAAATCTATGTATTGGAATTTTATTTTTCCCTTTTCAACACTTTCAGCTACTGTATAGAACCCAAAATGGAGTCAATGCTGTATCTACTTATATTGGAATTGGGGTCTTAAACTTAACAATAAAGTGAGGTCAATAAAATGAAGTTAATCCGAATTTTCAGCGCTAGGACATCGCAAAATATTCTTTTCTTGAATTATTATTATTATTATTATTATTTATTATTATTATTATTATTAGTATTATTATTATTATCATTAGTTATTCAGGATTAGTTACAGTATTAATTTATTAGTTATTATTATTATTGATGATTATTAGTTATTATTATTATTAGTTGATCTTAATAATAATAATAATAATAATAATAATAATAATAATAATAATAATAATAATAATAATAATAATAAACACCAGCATACCCAAGACCCATACGGATCATTTTGTGGCGCGCATACGCATGTGAATCTCTTGGAAAGGAAGAAAATATGGTGATTATGACTGATTCCAGGTAATTAATACTTATATCAAGGCTGGTGTACTCATGCTTTGACAACTAGCAACAGTCCCATGCGAGGCGTGAACTAATTAATCTCTCCCTCTTGACATTAAGCAGACGCGATTTCGCGCTCAATTTGTTGTTCACGACAATAATAATAAACTAAGTTAATTAGAGAGGAGCTTCCGTTATCCCGGTGAATAATGTTAGGAGTTTGGCGCCTTGACATGTTTACCAGATCAGATGGAAAATGAGTCTCTTATGCTTCATGTTGAAGAACATTTTATTTGGCAAACTTTCCACGTGGACAACCTCATCATCATCATCAGCAAGTACAAAATGCGCCGAAGTTTCTCCGGCGCAATCGAGTTTCCTGTAAACCGTATGATACTGTGTGATACTCTCAGTGACGACCCACGAATCTCTCATCCGCGACCCACGAAACTTTCAGCGGCGGCCCGCTGGTGGCCTGTGTTGTTGGCAAACATAGCGGTGCCAGACGCACGATTATGGCTAACTTTAACCTTAAATAAAACAGAAACTACTGAGGTGAGAGGGTTGCAATTTGGTGTATTTGATGATTGAAGGGTGGATGACCAACATACCAATTCGCAGCCCTCTAGCCTCAGTAGATTTTAAGACAGAAAAATAGTTTTCTGTCTTAAAATATTGGGTAAAGCATAGAAGACGCAGAATGCAACAATTATAACAGAAGATTTAAAAGCTAATAATACATCAACAGAATAAGGAGTACAAGATAAAAAATAAAAAAAATTAAAAAGTAGGGAAAACGCAAACTAAAATTAGCAAAGAAAAAGGGGCTACTGATGTGAAAAAGGACATTGACGCAAATATGGGTAAGAAGTTTCAACAGGCCCAACACAATCTAATCCCGCCAATGATAGTTACGTAGCTGTCAACGACACGATCACCAACATTTTGATAATCTTTGTAAACGCAATCATTGAGGTCTTTTATGGAAATCCATGTTAATCAGGGGTGGGTAAATGCGAACGGGAAATGCTCCCGCCCGAAAATTTGCATATTTGCCAGCAAACGCAGCTCATTAATGGCGGTAAACACATGACTGCCAAACACGTGAACGACCAAAGCCGCATCGTTTCATTTTACGCTGCACTGAAATATTCTATATGATATTCGGTAAGCAAATATTCGAAAATTACACTCTACAGTGATGTTAGTCTGGTCATAACATTATTATTATTATTTATTAATATTATTATTATTAGTAAATACACGAAAATTACACTCTAAAATGAGCTTAGTGTAGCGATAATATTATCTCATTATTATTATTATTATTATTATTATTATTATTATTATTATTATTATTATTAAAATTAACTTGCAATGACAATCGAAAATGAGGTTAGTTTGGTGATGACTTTTGTCTGAGTATTATTATTACTATTATATTATTATTAGTAAAAAAGAACATGTTATAATAAGCAACTGAATCCCAGGCAGTTGGATTAGTATTTAACAGATAAAGAATTTCACCACATATATACATATATAAACACGCAGCTCATACCAAACAGATCCATAGATACATGCAGATATTCATACCTACAAACATACATACATAGGTCATACCACAGAAATTAATACAAACAAATACATACAAACATACATAAGTTCTACCAAACCGATAGATGCATACATACATAGGCCATTCCAGATAGACAGACGGATACATAAATGCATACTTAAGTAAATACACACATAGGTCATACCAGATACATAAATAAGTCATACCAAATGAAGGTAAATTACACATACATAAATGCATACATACACAGGTCATCCAAATACATACATGCATACATAGGTCATTCCAAGTAGATATAAACATAGATTCAAAGGTCATACTAAATACATACATAGATCATTCCAAGTAGATAGATACATACATACATCAATACATACAAACAAAGGTCATAGCAAATACATACATGTATACATACACAGACCATACCAAACAGATACATACAAACAAACACGCAATCACTGCTCCCACCAAGACGAAAGCAATGCACTATTTCTCGAGAGGAAACCGGAGGAGGTGTCAAACCGCAGAGGTATGGGAACGAAGGATAAAAAAAGAAAGAAAAAAAAAAAGGGTCAACAAATAGAGGACGTCCCCTCGTAGGATCTCCGGGATTAAGGATTCCCAGGGTAAGATCGAGAAGGATCATATTGGGAGCGGGAGATGAAAAGGAGGGGTTTATGTTAACACGATTTATTACATTTACAGTATTTAGTTTTGGATCTGGGAAATCAGTGCACGCGAGTGGATTCCACAGAGAGAGAGAGAGAGAGAGAGAGAGAGAGAGAGAGAGAGAGAGAGAGAAACTTTTGCCGAGAGTAAAGGAACCGAATATTTTCTTATGTGAGAGAGAGAGAGAGATTAAGTAAAAGAAACCAAAGAAAGATTTCACGAAAGAGAGAGAGAGAGAAGAGAGAGAGAGAGAGAGAGAGAGAGGGAGAGAGAGAGAGAGAGAGAATATTTGCTCATAACAGAATCACGGACAGCGTTACCTATTTAAGAACGTTCACTATTTTACCATTACGACAAATCCAGTGAAAAAAAAAGCACGCGCCATTTGCGATAATTTCCGAGTGGCGAAAAGCAAGCGATGTTTTGTACCTGTTTTAACTGTTCTACAGATGATAAGCAGGTTATAAATCCCTAATCAGTAGTAAGGTTCGTAGATTTGTAATTCTGAACGCTTGCGTAGATCTCGAGCACAAATCGCTGTTTTCAATGGCCTCTCTGCATGACGGATTACATCGGCTTAAAGTGCGCATGATATCCATTAGAAGCGAAGCGTAATCATCATCGATTTGAGATTATTGTTTAATTAATCACGCCTGATGACTATTGCTCCGAGATTGTTGCTTTCTAAGTTGTAAGGGTTTTTAAAAGTGTAATAGCTTTGGTAATTAAAGATGAACTGAGTCGATTTTCATTATTTTTTGCATAAGCGAAAACAACCCCCAAACAATTTTAAACTGAAGAAAATTAATCGTCTCCATTGGAAAAAAAAATCCCCATTGCAGCGATATTACAAAAAAAGAAAGGTTCTCATTCCTACTATTTCATACAATAAATAGATAAATAAGTAAATAAATACATAAATCCACACACAAACACACGTATTTTCTCTACCTTTTAAGATAAGACCTAATGCCAGGTCTTTTCATATACACGGAATCTATTTACACCACAATATATAACGAAAAAGGTGACCATTTTCAGTAGATGCACAGCTACAGAAGACTTTCCTCTCCCACTTTTATGTAGTTAGATCTCGTAGCAATCACTTCTCATTAAAAAAAAAAAAATTAAGCTTTATGTTGTTCTGAGAATTTTAATAAATGTCAGGATTAAGTTTTTACACTTCATCGAGGATAAGATGAAATCTACGACTGCCAAGTGACGAGACTACTGATAGATCGATTCATTTTGCATACTGAATTGGAATTATTGTCATTATTACTCAGAAGATGAAACCTATTCGTGTGGAACAAAACCACAGGGGCCATTGACCTGAAAGTCAAGCTTCCACAGAATATTATGGTGTTCATTAGGAAGAAGTCAGATGAAGTAAAGGGAAATAAATTAACAAATAGATAAAAATGTACCAAAATGCAGGGAGAATAGTAGTAGGGTAGTTATGTATTGCACCTTCGTTTGAACTTCTGAAGAAGTTCCAATTGCACGGCTTCCTCAGGGAGGCTGGAAGTTCCACAGTCCAAAAGTGTGAGGAATAAAGGACCTCTGGAGCTGAGAAGTTCGACAACGAGAACCATCACTTTCGAGATCCTCGATGCCGAATTTATCACAAATGTTTATATTTTATTAAAAGAAAATACAACGGGGATCATCCAGTCTAAGAACTTAAAAAAAAATCAGTATATCCTTCAGGGATTTGAAGATGAGAATTCAGAAGAGGACGAGCAGTTGAAAAATAGATCTTAGAAGGATCCTGTCTGGTAGGGGCTGCAGGATACACCTTCGAGAATTTGAGAGAGAGAGAGAGAGAGAGAGAGAGAGAGAGAGAGAGAGAGAGAGAGAAGAGAGAGAGAGAGAGAGAGGGGGGGGGGGCAGGGAATTATTGTAGCTAATTCAGGGAGATTATTTCAAATGATAACAATTCAAAGTACGTTGGATAATTGAAAAAGTCAAAAGTTATGGAAAATTTGAAGAGAGAGAGAGGGAGAGGAGAGAGAGAGAGAGAGAGAGAGAGAGAGAGGGCTTTCCAGTTCCATAAGACTACACCATTTTGTAATCATCAGAAAAGACTGCTTTTTTAGTAAAAAAACAGTTTAACCCAAATTTATGTGGGAAAAGCAAAGCTATCCATGTCGTATTTCTGAATCGTCAGGCATAAGCACATCCACACCATTGCGTGGTAATCATGTATCGGATTTAGGATAAAAGAAAAAAAAATTACATATGCTCCATATCTCTCATGGGCTTTTACCAGTCCAATTACGCTCTCCCAATGGCTACCTGACTATACATCCCGCATTTTTAATAAAACATTATCGTTAATGGCTGTAGGGAAATGCCATTTTAATCCTTCGCCGGACGCGAATCGAAAATGCAGCTCTTAAAAAAAAAAAAAAATAAAAAAAAAAAAACACGAGAGGGCGGAGCGCTTTCAGCGGAAAAACGCTACTCATTAGCAATGTTAGAATGGCG
>NC_087206.1:7144269-7149269 GCF_015104395.2 Macrobrachium nipponense
CTTATTACGGGAGTGCAAATAGCCCCTGGAAATATATATTGCTCTTGTACAAATCTCACGGTTTTGTGTAAAGTGTTCTATTATAAATGTGTTCCTCTTAAAGCATATTGTTAATAAGTGCAAAGCGTTCTGTTCCCAGTGCGAATGTTCGTGTTAGTGTGAAATGTCTGCCCCACATTGCTGTACACCAACATTTTGTAGGTTTCGTAAATGATAATATTACACGTCAATAATTTCAACCTCTTGCTGCCTCTCATTCGCATTAAACATTTATGCTTCAAGCCCATCTTGGCTTCCATTTATGAGTCAATTCTCAACCCTTGGAATATTCCAGAATAACATATATTATTACATAAAAAAATACAAGATTTTGAGTTTAACAATGTGGGCAGAACATTTGATATATCAGCGCTAAGCACAGAAGGCTTTGGACTTGTAAACATCATGTTTGGAGAAGACCAAATTTACAACAGAATACTTTAAAGTCACAACCTAAAGCTTTGTACAAGAATAAAGACTCATTTTCAGGGCCAAGTCCACTTTCCTAATAAGACTAGGCCAGAGGACTAGGCCATTCTCCAAAGGCGAGAACACTCCCGAGATTTTCGGAAACGTGACTGATGGAATTAGGCCGATAATCGTCTGGGCCATGAAACGACCAGAAGCGTTTCCCGGATAGTGACGTATTTCGCTCCCAAGTGGAAAAAAAAAAAAAGGGGGGGTGGGGGTGGCATCCGCATCTTGCGTATTTTATCGGAAACGACCGAATCGTTAATGCCCGGCAATGGTGTTTTTTATTCTGGAATAACACACGCGAACAGTGACGCATTCTCTCTCTCTCTCTCTCTCACACACACACACACACACACACACACACACACACACACACACACACATATATATATATTATATATATATATTATATATATATATATATAATATATATGACTGTTAAATACACTCTGTTAAAACAGAACTCCATCTAATGAAATAAGCCCATAAAAACGCCAAATTGTAGGAAGTAAATACTATATTTCAGAGACCAGACTACCTCTCTCTTCAAGTAGGGGATGAATGAGAGAAGTTACATAAAAAGCGGTATCTATACCAAGAGGTCCACAGGTCAGCCGTTAAGTCACCTTGGTTTATTGGTTTACAGTTTCTCTCTAATCTCTTTAATCCCTGGTGGTTAATTAACAGAGGACGATTTAACCAGTATGAAAAAAAGGGGGACGAGTGGCTCGCAACCTCATCCCAAATGAACTGATGAAAACTGGAAGGCTTTAACTACGTATCTGAGGCCACCCCTCTTAAGACGAAAACATTCAATAATTTAAAACGTTCAATGTTTTAAAATCTAAATTCTAGAAGATATCGCGAAATAAATTACTCTTCAAATACACCATTCGTATCCAGTAACATCCCGGCGCCCTCATTAAAGAGAAAAACTACACGGGGCCTTCATATAATTAACTGCTACAAGCAGTAATTGCCTTCAGGAAGAGACAATGATTTGTTAATTAGGAGCAAACACGAATGCAGATCAGGTTCACGTCAGATCCTGAAGGTGTATTTCTTCTCCCAATAGCATGAAGGAATAGATTATTCGCTCTTTCAATAGGATGAAGGATTGAGTATTTCTTCTCTCAGTAGGATGAAGGGAGAGATTATTAGTTCCCTCGATAGGATGAAGATATGGGCTATTTCTCCTCTCAATAAGATGAAGCAATAGATTCTTAGTTCTCTCGATAGGATGAAGATATAGACTATTTGCTGTCTCAACAGTATGAAAGAACAGACTTTCTTCTCTCAACAGGATGAAAGAACAGACTTTCTTCTCTCAACAGGATGAAAGAACATACTTTCTTCTCTCAACAGGATGAAAGAACAGACTTTCTTCTCTTAACAGGATGAAGGAACAGTCTATTTCTCTTCTCAATAAGATGAAGGAATAGACCATTTTGTATCCATAGGATGAACATACAGGTTATTTCTTCTCTCAACTTACTGAAGGACTAGACCATCGTTCTCTCAATAGGCTGCAAGAACAGATTATTTGTTCTCATAATAGAACAAAGGAATAGATATTTGTTCTCTAAATAGTTATGGTACCAGATATATATAATATATACTATATATATATATATATATCTACATATATATATAGTATATATATATATATATATATATATATATATATATATATATATATATATGTGTGTGTGTGTGTGTGTGTGTGTGTGTGTGTGTGTGTGTGTATGGATACCATATAACTCACTGACAGGGCTGGACAGTCCAAAAGACTCTAAGAATCTTCACCCATGCAAAGGGGAATCCCCAAAGTCCAATCACTGTTGAAAGAACAAATAGTCTATTCCTTTATCCTATTATGATAACAAATAATCTGTTCTTGCAGCCTATTGAGAGAACGATAGTCTAGTCCTTCAGTAAGTGTGTGTGGATGTATATATATATTATATATATATATATATATATATATATATATATATATATATATATATATATATATATATAGGGAGGGTGTCCATAAAGTCCCTGTACCATTACAATAAATAAATACTTGTAATGAAACTTTATGGTGACCCTGTATATGTATGTATGTATGTGTATACATATATATATATATATATATATATATATATATATATATATATATATATATATATACACAGGGTGTCCATAAAGTTTCAATACAAGTACTTATTTATAGTAATGGTACTGGGACTTTATGGACACCCTGTATATATATATAATACATGCACACACACACATATGTGTAGTCACATGCATATATATAAAACTGACATTGAAAACTTTCTAGGCATTGATCCCTAATCGTAAATATAAATTATAACTTATACGAGGGGTTACCATGCTTTGAAAACTATTAAAACACTTTCAAAAGTTCATATAGTAAATGTTACCGTCCACTCTTGCCATTCCGCAAACCATCGAAATTCAAACGCCAATCGTTTTTGGCCATATTCCTGAGAATCGAGGTCCGCGAACACTTTCCCCCTCATTCAATTTTTGAATTCCACGAGACGGAATCGAACACAAATGTGGAAGATTTGGGACCGAGTAATCACAGTGTAAAAATCTGCTCTACACGGAACGGTGTATGGGGTTGTCTTCGGCCCCCTTCCACATGAGGGATGGAGGACAGAGCTTTTCCATTTGCGCCGGAAAGGGGTTCCGAGACGGAAGAGGAGGGAAGGGGAAGAGGAGTGAAGAGGAAGGGGCAAGAGGAGTAATGCTGATAACTTAGTACACAGATGGAGACAAATGACATTACTTTCCTGCCTCTCCATTGATACGGCTGAAAGGTTTCTCAGGAATCATTCGATTTTCCCTCTTCCCTTTCAGTAAGAGAAGCAGCACCTGGTCTCATGGCATTGCCGAAATGGCATGAATCCTTAGACGACCATAATAATTACCATGATTTATGGGTTACCTAAATAGCTTGAATTCTTAGGCAACCATAATAATTACCAAGATTCATTAAGTACTTAAATATCTTGAATTTTTAGGCAACCATAATAATTACTACGATTTATGGATTACCTAAATAGCTTGAATTCCTGGGCAGCCATAATAATTACCACGATTTATTGATTACCTAAATAGCTTGAATTTTTAGGCAACCACAATAATTAGTACGATTTATTGATTTCCCAAATAGCTTGAATTCTTAGGCAACCATAATAATTACCACGATTTATGGATTACCTAAATAGCTTGAATATTTAGGGAACCATAATAACTATCATGATTTTTGCTATGCATTATCTAAATGGCGTTAATTATTAGGCAACATCAATAATTACTATGATTTACTGGTTACGAAATGGCAAAAATATTTAGGCAACTATAATAATTACTATGTTTTACTGATGACCTAAATGGCATGAATTACATATGAATGGCGCAAATTATTGGGCAACAATAATAATTATTACCATGATTTTTGTCATGGTTTACCTAAATGGCATGAATTTTAGGCAGCGGTAGAATGTACCGTACCATAATTTTTGTCAGGAACAACCAAACTTGCTTGATATTTTAGGCTTATGAAAGGTACCATGATTTTCCTTATGAATTACCCAAGTGGCATGAACTTCAGGCAACCAAAACAATTACTACGGTTTTTGCCATGAATTGCTAAAAGTGCACGAATTTTAAGGCAAAAAAAAATTTCCACATAAAACAACATGATTTTGGCCATGAACTGTGAAAATGGCAAGATTATTTCAACAAAAGAGAGTCTACAAAACACTATCATGATTTTATTAAAGAATATTTTCAAACTCTATAAGAATTTTGTCATACCTACGAAAATGACACGAATGTTAGCCAACAAAAATACAAGACAAACTACCATGATTTCAGGTACGAATGCCAAAATGGGATGAATATTTGGTAAACAGATGAATATTTGGTAACCAGATGAATATTTGGTAACTAAATATGAGTATCTGGTGACCAGATGGATATTTGGTATCCAGATGAATATTTGGTGACCAGATGAATATTTAGTGACCAGAATATTAATAAACTTCATTTTCTTAAGCCATCAAAATGTCAAAACTTTAAGCAGCCGAAAAAAAAGCACTTTTTCCTTCACTCTGATGTTTTCAGCGCACAGAACCAACTACTAGATTACACCGTTTTCCATTTGAGAAAATGGTTATTCCAATACGTAACTTCTTTTTTTATTTTTTAAGAGCGGTCATTAAATTTAAAGAGGAGCGTTTCTTGCTGTAGTCTGGCCGCTGTAGCTCTTTAGCTACATGGAAATGATTCCTCATTTTCCTAAGCAATTATTTCTGGCCATAATACAATACTGTAACACATCACGGAAGCAAAGCATAAACATCATTCAGGTTAACTGAACATAAATCAAAATTGCCATATCAATAACAGAACAGGAAAGAAAATGATTATGATACTATTTATCTTTGTATGTATTTTATAATAAT
>NC_087206.1:7154269-7201769 GCF_015104395.2 Macrobrachium nipponense
AGGATACTGACCCTACCTCAGCATCATTACATCTGTAGATATACAGCTCGTATATTGCAAATGGAAGAAAGCCCTAAGGCATGAATTTTAAAAAGACATTTTCGTCACTGCTATTGCCAATACCTCTTCCTCAGTTTACATTTTGCTGAAATGAAAGAAAAGTTGGCCTTGAAGAGTTCCGCTTTCCTCCATTTCTTTTATGCAAATGAACTGACACTAAAGCAACGCATACCAAATATGTTTCTCTACAGGTCGTAATTCTAGGTGAAAGATACTCCGCTATAAATATTCTGAAAGCGTAATAACACAGTCAAAGCTGCGCACGCGCACACACGCTAACACACGAGAGTTACTTTATATATATTCAGTGGTATAGCTTCTTACATGATATTGGAGCTCATTACCACACTTCCAAATTCAAAAGGAATCATTCTTATTCGTTTTGTAATGTTTCTCATTCTTATTCGTTTTGTGATGTTTCTCATTCTTAGCATCTTCATCATCTCGTATGAAAGAAACATAATATAATGTAGGTGCTTCTGATTATAATATAATTTAGGTGTTTCTGATGATAATATAATTTAGGTGTTTCTGATGATAATATAATTTAGGTGTTCATGATAATATTATAATTTAGGTGTTTCTGATAGGTGTAAATGATGAGGTAAAGAACCAAGCATTCGGCGTACTGTGTATGCTGACCTTAAAACAATAACTTTGACCTTTTTAAGGGACGAATATTCAAGAGTTAAACGGGCTAACATTTAGCAATATTAATATATTCGGTGTTTCATTAAGTTCATTCCCCACCCCAACCCCACCACCCAACCTCTCCTACCTCCAAAAATAATGGCAGGTATGGAAAGTTACACCAAAGCAAAAGAAAAATAAAATAAAATAAAACAAAATATAATGAAATCATTTAAACATAAAACAAAATGGAAAAAAAAGATTCCAGGTTTTGCAGTTAGGGATTTCTCCAAAACAAGAACTTGACTTCCACCTTTCGCAGAGAGAGAGAGAGAGAGAGAGAGAGAGAGAGAGAGAGAGAGAGAGAGAGAGAGAGAATGCTTAAAAAAATAAATAAAAAATAAACACAAACACACAACGATCTGCTCGTTGATACGAAACCGGAGCACGAGGGGAGATTAACCGTGACAGGAAGAAGCTGACTCGCAATTTGCATAATTTCCCGAGGAGGGGCAGCAACGCGTTCAAGCAGTTTGTTATTGCGTTTCATTATCTGCGAGAGGAAAAATGTGGGCGCCAGGACTCCAGGGTCCCGAGGAAAGCCCGTGATAACAAGGAAAACAATTTATCGTTATCGTTTCAGTCTCGCGGGTTTTACTGGCGCAGGTGAGGCTGGGGTGGGGGGGGGGGGGGGAATGAAGTGGAATATAAACTATACTTTGGCATTTGCGTTGGGTCTGGCTGCAACTGCACACGGTCGTCCTTTAAACAGTAAGAGCGTTTTCAAAGTTCCTTCGTATGTGGGTGACGATGATAGTCAGTGATAAAAATGACATTTTTCCCGTTTGTCTCGAATGGTTAAGAAAAATTAAGACGGCAGGAAACCAAGTTTAAAGCATATATATATATATATATATATATATATATATATATATATATATATATATATATATATATATATATATATATATATATATATATATATATATATATATATATATATATATGGAACAAAAGATAGGGGCGTTTGGTCTTGACTTCATTTGACTCCGTCGTCTTTACCAGATGTTAATATTTTTGAGAATAATTGTCTTTTTATTAAAAAATACATGTAATGAAAAATGAGTGATAAAATGACAACGGATAATAACTATGACGTCGTCATCCTGAGCGTAGTAAGAATCTCTAAATAACTAGGTGTAGGAGGCTCTCTCCCACAGAATGAAAACACGAGTCTCTTTCTTGCAAAGAGATTATGCAATGCTTCCAGACTGCCATCTAAGAATATCCAGTGAATATTGCAAAATATTATAGCAGATCTACCAAGAAAGTGAAAACTTGCAAAGATAAGTTTCCAATTCTGGAACTGGTTCAACCAAAGTTTTTTTTTTTTTTTTTTTTTTTTTTTACTGGAAAACGAGCTGGTGACGCAACTGGAAATTATGGAGAATATTTAATCAAACAAAGTGACCAGTTTTTGAACCTTCTTATTATTTTTACCTTTCAAGAGACATAGGTGTTTCTTATGTGAAAATACAAATTACAATGAAAGATCGTAATGAAGCTTTAGTATAAATTCTGCTAATGAGACACAATAACCATCGAGGATAAGTTGTGAAACGGGAGAGAGAGAGAGAGAGAGAGAGAGAGAGAGAGAGAGAGAGAGAAATTTCGTAAGGAATAATTTCTTTTAAATCATATGCATAGATTTTCTTTTCTATTTCTCGGAGACAATCAAATCATAACAAATCTACATAATATTTTTTAAACAAGATTACAATAATAAAAAAAAAAATACAGTTAAAAGAAGCCTATCCACGAAACGCGACCCAAACCTGTTGCGTTCAGAAAGACAGCTTTTCCCAAACGGTTTTCCCGAGATAAGAGTCGTAAGAAAACGCTCCGGTAAAGAAGCCAACAGCAACTCGAGAAGGGGTGCATTCAAGCGCATCACAAGGACCAAACTCTGAGCGCCATGTCCCGAAAGTACCTGAACGGCGCTGAGTTGAGTCTCTCGAAGTTAGGCGGAAGCGCTTGAGGCTCACTTTAAGATGCCTCGCCACATACATCAACTTGCGTCAGAGGGCTTTATAGGCTTCCGGGAAACTCAGGCCAAAGCCATGTCTTGCAGCAATTAGTTTATTATTTTGGGGTTAGTTTGAATGGTACTTCATGAGGTCTCATAATTAAGATAGAATCTTTACTAGATAGTGGTCCCCATCAAAGTTCGTGGGTCGTTATCTAGGGCTAATACTTCTTGGAGGGTCATTTATGATATTGACTGTCTATTGTTTATGTTTTTGCAGTAATCCCCAACAGGGTTGTACTAAACGCGCCACAAAGGTGGATACATACCGGATTAAAACCCCTGGGGGTCACTATCTAGGAGAGATCCTTAAGCTTTACGTCTGTTATTTATTCTATTATAAAAATTATCCCTACTCAAATGGAACGAGCCCACAGGAGCCACTGACTTGAAATTCAAGCTTCCACAGAACATGGTGTTATTTCGAAAGAAGAAACACAAATCGTTGCAACGCTTGCAAACATGCAACCAAGTATGCAGAAATGTTCCTTATGCATACGGTTCATCTTCTGAAAAAAAAAAAAAAAAAAAAAAAATAATAATAATAATAATAATAATAATAATAATAATAATAATAATAATAACAATAATAATTCTGTACATTTGGAGGATGAGGACATGCGGGAAAAAGCTAGGTGTTTAAGACAAAGAGAAGAAATGGTAAAATGAAAATTTCGAGCCAAAAACAGAGAATGTTTCAAGGAACTGAGGAAACCATGGCCTCAGAAGGGGGGAGGGGACAGAGGGGAGGGGTGAGACAAAGAGAAAGGACATTTTCAGGGAAACGGGTATCTGGCGGGCCATCTTTGGGAAAGTAGAAGGATTTAGTGAGTACGGAATTCTCTTGCATGTGAATTCCAAAAGCACCTCGCACGTTTTTCGGTTGTGAATGCAGCTTGCTTGATGCTTGAGAAACTTCTTTTTTTTTTTTTTTTTTTTTTTTTTTACTGAGTGTGAATGAATTATATGAACATCGACACATTCCTTCAAAAATAAAACTTCACTTAAAAACTGAGGATTTTCGACAATTGGAACCTCTCTAGTTCAAGCAAATATACAATTTATTACTACCCTAGAACAATTTTCTCTTACTTTAATAATAATTTACTTACATTTCATCTACATATTTATTAATTTTTCTATTTCTTTTTTTTTTAATAATTGGTCTTTTTTCCCGTATTACCTATTACCTTCTGTTACATCTTTCAAGGGAACATTACATTCTTTGGAAGATTGAATTCAGGTCAATGGCTCTTGTAGGCTTGCTCCATATGAATTTTGTTCATATTCTGAATAATAATAATAATAATAATAATAATAATAATAATAATAATAATAATAATAATAATAATAATAATAATAATAGTAATAATAATAATAATAATAATAATATAAAATGTACGACTATACATACTGTACATATGCACTTCCTTTATTTTTTGCACATGTTCAGAATATAGGAAGATATACGCATCTCAATACATATGCAAAAATCTAAACTTTTAAGAATATTTCGAATATTTCTTACATTACTGATATCAGTATCGTTGGGGGCTCTCCTAAAGAAAAAGAAAAAACTATAAAATTAGTTTTCTGTCCAACATATTTGTTTTTTTTTTCTTTCTTACCAACGTATTTTTTCTTTCATACCAACACATTTGGTTTTTTCCTTTCTTACCAAAAATATCTTATTTGTTGCATTTTCCTTTCTTACCAAAATATTTGGGTTTTTTCTTTCTTAGCAACATATTTGTTTTTTTTTTCTTACCAACACACTTGGGTTTTTCTTTCATACCAACATATTTGGTTTTTTCCTTTCTTACCAACACATCTGGTTTCTTTCCTTTCTCACCAACATATTTGTTTTTTTCATTTCTCACCAAACCATTATTTTTTTTTTTTCATTTCTCACCTACATGTTTTTTTTTTACAAACATTTTTTACCAACATATTTGTTTTTTTTCTTTCTTACCAACATATTTGTTTTTTCTTTCTTACCAACATGTTTTTTTTTCTTACCAACGTATCTGTTTTTTTTCTTTATTTCTTACCAACATATTTGGGACCAATTAAAACTGCTTACCCATTCGTCTTGATATAATTCGTGCCCTGAAGCCGCCCCCCGGGCAGCGCTATGACTTGTTAATTAGGAGCAAACATGGCGAAGATCAAGTTCACATTGGAACCCAAAGACATATTTATTCATCCAACAGAACGAAGGAGGAATATATTCTTTCTGAGGACAAAGTGCAATAGAACTTCTGCAATATTTTTGCTTGTCAAACATTTTTCTTCTCTGTCAATATACATTTTTTGTTGTTTTTGTTGTGACTTCTCTCGATATTTCCGACGAGGAGTCATGATCCTTGGCCTTTCAGTACAGGTAATATAAGTTAAATAAGATCAGTGCATCGTTAAACCCTGAAATTTTTATTCATTTGTCCAAAGAAATCTAGAAAACACTAATGATTTTCTCTAAATACTTAGGAGGAAAATAATGATAATTTGCCTTTATCTTTTATATAACTTCGGACACGAATCATTCTGCAGTCTAAAACATCCTATGAAAATAAAAACAATAATATTAGTTTTTAAAAAACAGCAAACCCTGCTGTTAGTTTATCATGTCCAAAGCAAGGAGAAATCTATCAATTTTCATGAAGAAATAAAGTAAAATACTAACCCAAAAATGACTGCTATTTTACAGTTTACTTGACGTTGATAAAATTATCTGCTGTACCGATTTACTTTAGGAACCAAAGTTTACTGACTAATTAGCAGATAAATATGTATCTTTGGTTGAAAAAGGCAGACTTTACGTAAGCCTTAATAATTTGGTAAAAAATCATATTGGATATTATTGAAAACTTTTAATTTTTCCAGCTACCTATCAGCATTTAAAAAATACATAGATAGTACTGGAACCATTAAAGTTAACTTAGTATTGCCACTGCATGTTGACCTTATAATAAAAAATGAAAATGTATATTTAGTTATTCTTGGATGAGAAATAATATTATAAAGCAGCTGCTTTACAACTGCATTAAATATTTGAATACGCGAAATTTTTTTTGAAATCTATTTCTACACTAAAATAAAAACACACGCTAATATAACACACACACACAAATTCCACCAATTTAGCACACAACTGTTTAGAAAATATGCATCAAATATATTGAAGTGCTTGGTAGCCTGTGTTTTATTTTCTAAGGATTTGCTTGTTTCTTCAGATACTACACACACACCCACAACACACACACATATATATATATATCATATATTATAATATATATATATATATAATATATATATATATATATATATATATATATAATTAGATTATATATATATATATATATGTTGTGTATGCTATTGTAATGTGTGTGCCGATTGTGTGTGTGTGTGTATACCACTCTTCCTTACCCCTACTCTCCCTATACCATCTACCACTTCCCTTACCCTAATCCTCATCCTACCCTTATCCTTCCCTCCTCTCCTACCTACACCCACTTCCCTTACCCATACTCCTGATCCTCATCCAACCCTACCCTTCCCTCCTCTCCCCTACCTATACCCCCTTCCCTTACCCCTACCCTCCCCCTCACCTCCCCTACCTCTTCCCCTTCCCTTACCCTATTATTCCCTCCCCTCCCCTACCCATACTCTCCGTCCTCTCCCTATCTCTACCCCCTTACCTTACTCTTACTCTTCCCTCCCCCTTCCCGGCAATAGCCTTTTTAACATTGTCACCATTTACCTTTAAAGGCTGACTCACCTGATCAGGGGAATTTGGCTCCTAAATAAATTTATTTTTGTTTTTTCTTTTTCTCACGCAGAATTTGGGCCCAAAACATTATAATCTTTTCTTCCTGGACGAGTTCATTTCTGGCCTTCCGCATTTCACTAAATGTCAGCTGCTAATTTTGTAGTTAATTAGTAAAGGATGATGATGCTGGGCAACATCAGGTAATTCAATTTTACCTTCTCGTAATTTTATAACGCTTTCTGTGGTCGCTTTTTTTAAAATGATTTTTTATCATTTCATTTTCTATTTTGCATTTATCATATATTTTCAGGATCAGCGTAATATGACTGACTGCGTAATATTTGTTTGACCATTTGCTTAATCCCCGCTGATACTTAGCTCACCATAAAAGCACTAAATAAATATTTTGATCCAGGATTATTTTTGCTTCCGGGATTATATTAATCAAAGGTTCCGATCGGAGGCTCCTCCTTTCAATAAACAACTGTCGAGAAAAAAAAAGAAAAAAAAAACATTGTAACGACCTCCTGCCATTGTAGCTCCAACTCCATTTGATTTTCAAAATATGATAAATCAATGTTATGCGTGTCTCAGTCTCGTGAAATTCTGAAAGAGAGAGAGAGAGAGAGAGAGAGAGAGAGAGAGAGAGAGAGAGAGAGAGAGAGAAAGCTCTGAAATGAAAGCAAGAAGGAGGAACATCTGAAACAACATAAACTAAGAGCATAAAAAAAAGCAAGCTAGCCAGCATTTTCCCCGCACCACCGTCAGTGTGTTTACTTCCTTTTGTCCGGGAGATGTTTGACAATGAACGTTCCATTTTAACAGGAGGGCCTAAGCAAACGTTCTTATGGGAATCTCGGCTTTAGAGAGGCAAGTCCCTGAACACTCCCCCCCCCCCCCCTTAACAAACCCCGTCCCGTGTCCGACTTACCAACCTCTATCCCATCTCCACTAAAGTGCACGAATTAAATAGAGAAAAAAAGTTTTACTTCCACCCAGAAAGCCTGCATTTAATTTTCTTTTGAAATTAGAATATAAAATTGAGGCCAAAGGTCAAACGATGGGAGCTATGAGGTCATTCAGCGCTGAAAGGGAATCTGAGAGTAGAGGAGGCTTTAAAGGTGTAACAGGATGAAAACATCGCAGCGAGGTTGGAAAGTAAGATGGACGGAAGCGAATATGAACGAAAGGTACAATAAACGGAATGGAATGGAAGGGGATGCAGCTAGAGCCCGAATGGACGCTGCAAAGAACCTAAAGTAATGCCTACGGTGCATCGCGTGAGGTGCACTGACGGCACCAACCCCTTGCGGGATTAATAATTCTATTTTGAACAAGTTCCCCCTTACTCCTCAGGGCTCTGAATGACACAACAATTTGTAGACGAACGTAAACACAAACAAACTGCGATCGAGAAGGTATGAATAAAAGAATATATTTTCCCCGAGTCTGTCGAAAACACACCTGGTGAACCATTCCCCCCCCCTCCCCTAACCACCACTCCCACAAAACCCCCTCCCCACGGGGAGCCGTTATGGCTCTTCAGACTCGCAAATATCATTCGGACGGCCTTACTATTCTCTCACTTTTTTCTTTTTTCTTCTATTCCTGAGAAAGAGACGTTCCTGGGAATCGGGCGACGGAATTTCCGAGAATTTCTACGAGTATCAAGTCCGTCTTGGCAATAACAACATATTCTGCAGCACGCGGAAGTGTTGCAACATGGATTCGGTTTTTGCAATTACAGAATCGGTGCGAAATAGTCTACTTTTTTGTGCAAAGGTAGACCCAAAATTTATATAAATATAAATATATATATATATATATATATATATATATATATATATATATATATATAGATAGATATATTATAATAAAATCTATGTATATATATCTATATATATCTAATAGATAGTCTATTCTATATATATGTATATATCTATATAGATATATTATCTATATATATGTATACGTATATTAACCTATATTATGTAATATATATATAATAGAATAATATACTATATATATAAAAATATATCTATTATAAATTGTTATGGTATTGTATTAAAGATAATGCGTTTGAATATATACAACCAAACACAAACATCTACAATTATATTTATATATTAGAAATATATATATATAGATATAATAATATATATGATATATGTATATATATTATTATGACTTCAGATCTTTCAGGAAAAAATGCGTATATAAATATTTATATACCCAGCACAAGTTTGTAACTTCAAGATGTTTAATGAGTTACTTCATCTTGTCATCGAATGATTTGAAGACCCAAGACCCCGTAAGGAGTTGGGAGATAATCTCCACGTCTTGAGTCAACATTTTCTCCTACTGGAAACGACTGATAAACATTTGCAAATCCTCAATATTTGAGAAGGTTTTCCCCACACACACACACACACACACACACACACTTGGGGAGAAGCAGCAGCAGCAGCATCTCGTAAACGTTAATTTCCAGCGCTGATGTTTGTCTGTTCAGTGAATAGATTCGTTATACGGAGACGCCACGAACGGAGTCAGAAGGGGACAGATTACGAAGAATCTTGAATGTAGAAGCGCTGGATTGATCGAATGGAATGGAATATAGAAATCAGACCGAAGAAGGCTGCGACCTGTAATAAAAAGGTCAGTCAGCGCTGTAATAAGAAATGAGAGTCAAGAAGGTTTTAAGTTGGTATGTGTTTGCTTGTTTGTTTGCATGGTGTTTTTACGTTGCATGGAACCTATGGTTATTCAGCAACGGGACCAACGGCTTTACGTGACTTCCGAACCACGTCGAGAGTGAGCTTCTATCACCAGAAATACACATATCTCATTCCACAATGGAATGCCCGAAAATCGAACTCGCGGCCACTGAGGTGGCACGCCAACACCATACCGACCACGCCACTGAGGCGCTTCGCAGTTGCTCTATGAAACAATTGTTAAGAGAGAGTGGAAAGGAAGATGTAAAGGATATTGAGAATGAACATATTTTCAGGGGAGCAACAGCAGGAAAACCTCAAAGCAGTTGCACTATGAAGCAATCGTTAGCAGAGGGTGGAAAGCAAGATAGCAAAAAGAGAATATGAACGGAGCTACAGCAAAAGGAAGGAAAGGGGGTTGCAGCTAGGGCCCGACGGGACGCTGCAGAGAATCTTAAAGCGAGGCTTAGCGGTGCATTGATGGCACTCATCCCCTACGGTATGAACTGATAGAGAGATGGAAATATTAAGTAACGAATGCTTATTGGGCAAATGCACATAACACATATGAATATTATAGGTTTAGAAGATGCTATATGAAAGTAATAAACGCTTAATTGGTTCTTTATCCTCCGAAGGATACGCGAACAATCCTGGACGATTTAGAAGGATGTCACGATTTAAGTTGCATCCAAGAACTTTGCTCTATGAGACAGATGTCAAAAGTGAAGTTGCGTGGACGATCCCCAGCGTATTTTCGGATATCATACCAGAAGTTTGCGCGAACGATCCTTGTTGTTTACGAAAAAGTGAAGTCCACCAACTATCATCATCGTGTTAGAAGGACGTTGACAATGAAGTTTTTGCCAACGATCCTTAGCGCTTTTAAACGAGTGAAGTTTCACGAACGATCCTCTAAAATTAAGATGGATTTCGAGGGCAAAGTAGCCAAATAATCCTGAATGTCTTAAGGGTACCATGAAATGAAGTTGTGAGACGATCCTCAGTACTTTGTAGAGAGTAAAGTCTCACGAACGATCCGCAACATTCAAAATGGATTTAGAGGGTAAAGTTGCATGAACAATTATAGGACATCATGAATGAAGCTGCATAAACGAGAGAGCAATCGTCATTAGTTTTAAAACAGTGGAAGTGTCACGAACGATCCTCAACATTCTAATGGATTTCGAGATTAAAGTTGCAAGAACAATCCACAGTGTCTTAAGGATATCACGAATGAAGCTGCAAAAACGATCCTCAGTACTTTCAAAAGAGTGAAGCCTCACGAACGATCCTCAGGATTCCAAACAGCTTTCGAGAGGAAAGTTGAGCGCAAAAATCCTCAGTGCTTCATAGATAGCGCGAACGATCCTCGACGCTCCCGAAAGCTCTCAGGAGTGAAGTTCCACGAACAATCCTCAGCGTTTTAGTAGTAGTCTGACGAGAGGGAAGTGACAATTATACTCCTCACTGTTTTAGAAGTACTAGAGTCTATCGACAGTAACGTTGCGCTTTTGTAAAGTCAAAGGTCAATATCTCCCGGCAACAGGCGATAAAGTTCACGGGACGATCATATGTCAAAGAAATATCAAAGTACTATAGAGACTGTGTACTTGCTTGCAACGTATTGGCTTTTCAATTAAGTTTCTTATTAATCGTTTTTTATCTATAAATGTTTTCCTTCTTCCGTACTGGCATAGGAAACTCTATATTGCTTTCAACGCATAGCTACGGTTTTCGATTATGCTTATAATTTAGTTTATTCTTTATTTTTGTTTTCCATTTTCCGTACTGGGTTGTTTTCCTTTATACTCGTCTTTGGGGTTCTGGCATTTTGAGTTTGCAACTGCGGTGGCAGTGTGAATAAAATAATAATAATAATAATAATAATAATAATAATAATAATACTATCATAATTCATCTTATAATATCATTCATAATTATCTTTATCCTCATCATTATTATTTTCTTCTCTTATTTCTTAACTTTCGTTATCAACAATCTAACGAAAGTTTTGAAGCTTCGTCATAATAACATACCTAACTTTCAAGAGTTTGTTAATATTTTGTTTTCGTTTAATTAAAATGTAAAAGAGCAACACCAAAAACAAGGATTGTTTAACTGACTTCAGATTTTTTTTTACAACGATTAAGACAATTGTAAAATCCCCGTAATATTACGATAACAATTCCACATTTGGAGACATCATGTACCTTGCTCATTGCATGGATAATATAGTCAGTTACATGAAAGTTACACAAAAAGAAGCCTTATTTACGTAATACACAAAAGTTACGTAGAAAGAAGCATTATTTACGTAATACATAAAAGTTACGTAAATGGAAGTTTTATTTACATAAAATGTAAACACATCCCAAATTTTTAATTTATTTATTTATCTACTTATTTTTTTTAGTGACAGTAAATATCTGCAAACGACATCATTGCAACCTATGATGAGTTTCAAGCAGAACACCAGCCAATCACAGCGGGCTAAAACGATATCGGCCAAGTATTTTTAACGGCTTCAGTACATTTGCATTTCAATAACTGAAATTGAAATGCAACAGTCAAAGATAAAACAACATTTCTATAACCGAAACTTGAAGCAGTCGAAGATAAAACAATCACTAAACGGCAAAATCCTCAGGAATAAAACAAGAAGGTTAAACTGCGTAATTGCACTTAGGAGGCATCAACTTAATAGCAGTAGTCCTTAGGGCACTCTGCTTTCCACATTCCAGGGATTGTCTCGTGACGCTGCCTCCCGAATTTTCAAACAATATACTTTATCATAAAGATCGCGCTAATGAATTTCTCGATTAAGGTAATAACATGCATCCGAATACAAGAGTTACGCTTGATTCTGAAAAGTGGAAATAAACTGTCTTTGTGTGTGTGTGTTGTCTTCCTTCTACCATTTATTAGAGCTCAACACTAATAACATATTATAGTTACAAGATATTCTGAGTTAACTTTCATTTCATATATATATATATATATATATATATATATATATATATATATATATATATATATATATATATACACATTAGGTCTACTGACTTTGGAAAAGATCGTTTTCGAAATTGAGAAACTGCGACGCCAAATCTCAACAACAATACTCTCTACAACAATAATTTTCTTCAACGAAAAAAAAAAACCGCCCACAGCACATTAAACTTGTACGAAACAGCATGCCGCGTGGGGGGGAAACAACTTCATATTAGCCCTAATGGTAGCACTTAAAACTTGTCAGCAGAGGCTAGAAAGTTTCCGGCCGAAGTAAAATCTGTTGTAGAGAGAGAAAGAGAGACCTGAATACGAGAGTTCCTCGAGGCTAAAGGCTGGAAACTTATCAAGCCGAAGGAAGTGATACTCTGGGAGGCCAAGAATTCAGAGCACTTCCAGACCAGAGGTCACTGAGCTCTTGCGTAAGCCAGAGAGCTTTGTGGTCATACGTAGACCAGAGATTACTGTGGTCCTACGCAGACCAGAGATCGCTGTGGTCTTACATAGACCAGGTCACTGTAGTCCTACGTAGACCAAAGGTCACTGTGGTCCTACGTAGACCAGAGGTCATTGTGGTCCTATGTAGACCAGATATCTTTGTGGTCCTACGTAGACCAGAGATAACTGTGGTTTTACATAGACCAGAGATCGCTGTGGTCTTACATAGACCAAGTCATACGGAACAAGCGATCTTTGTGGTACAACGCAGACCCGAGATCATTGTGGGCCTACGTAGACCAAAGATCTTTGTGGTCTTATGTTGACCAGTGATCTCTGTGGTCCTACGAAGGCGAGATATCATTGTGGTACGACTACCCTGACTAAAGATCATTGTGGCCCTACATAGATCAGATATCATTGTGGTCCTACGAAGACCAGACATAATTGTGGTCCTGGGCAGACCAGAGATCGTTGTGGTCCTGCAGAGACCAAAGATCATTGTGGTACTAAGTGTGGTCATCCATACCAGAGATCATTGTGGTACAATGTATAGTCCTACATAGACCAGAGATCATTGTGGTCCTATGAAGACCTCGGATCATGATGGTTCCATGAAAACTAGAGATCACTGTTGTCCTATGATGATCAAAGATCGTCGTGATCATAACGCAGACCAGAGATCATTGTGGTTTTATGAAGAACAGAGATCACTGTGGTCCTACGTAGACCTGAGATCACTAAGGCCCTACGTAGACCCCATTTAGGTACCTACTATTTAGAAGACTCAAGTGGGTCGCAGCGATAGTAGAAAATATACATGCTAGCAACCTCACCTTAAAATTTATAGGATTCCTACGTTTGCATATGAAGAAAATCCAACCCTGTATAAAGAATTCAATACTAACACTATATCTTTCATCTTACCTTTAATATCACGGCCCTTCCAATATCATCCACCAAAAGGAGACTTCATTACATACTCAATAATGAATCCTTATATACGCAATCTTCATGCGAGGTTCAGTAATGTCATCACAACTAAAAATACTACAGGAATTTTAAATCATGGGACGAGATCCTTTGACGGACGTTACTGCAAATACTTTAGACCCAGGCAAGAGCGGAATATTGAATTGCCTGTCCGGAGGCATAAACAAGCAAGATGATACTCGTGTTCCGTCTTGCATTGTTGTCATGCACTATAAGGCTTGTTTGGTTGAATTCATTTGTTGCAGGTTACTGAAGAAAATAAATTATTATTATTATTATTATTATTATTATTATTATTATTATTATTATTATTATTATTATTGTTATATTATTATTGTTATGAATATATTATTATTATATTATTATTATTATTATTATTATTATTATTATTATTATTATTATTATTATGAAGGTAGGAGACCCTCTCTCAAACATGTTTTGTTAAAGAGGATGGCAGCATCAGTGGAATTGATTGTATATGTGGTCTTTTCAATTCTTCTTATTATCCTCTTCTCATCGGCCAGCTATTAGCAAATATCTGCCCTGATGAGAAGAGAATAAGAAGAAGAATTGAAGACCATATATAAAATCAGTTCCACTGATGCTGCCATCCTCTTTAACAAAATATGATTATTATTATTGAAAGATATTGCTGCATCAGCTGCATTAACTTGATGAATCATATCGGCGCAATACTCGCCAGATGTAATAGCAGAGAGAAATCAATTATTAGAAAAATAGAGAAGACTATTTACAAGTTAAATGCAGCTGATGCAGCAATATCTTTCAATAAGATTGTTTGTTTAAGAGGTCTCCAATTTATTATTAGTTATATTATTATCATTATTATTATTATTATATTATTATTATTATTATTATTATTATTATTATTATTATTATTATTATTATTACACAGATTGTGAATTTCTTATCATTATCATTATTATTATTATTATTATTATTATTATTATTATTATTATTATTATTTGTAGTTGTAGTAGCAGTATTATAAAAGACTTGAATCAAGCCAAGAAAAGTATAATTACTTCCATAGTCAGATTTTAAAGAAATAAGAATATGAGAAAACCTCAAATAGAATTAGACTATACGTATGTAAATACGTGAATGGATAAAAAACAAAAAAGACATTGCAAGTAACAAAATAAACACGCAGACATGATTAAAAAAAATACTAAAGAAAACGGAGCGTGTACTCTAAAACTGTGATAAGAAAGATTCGGCAAACGCAAAGAATGGATTCACATGTGTTAAAGATGAATTCGAAATATACTTCCAAGTTCAATTCTAAATACGACAAAGACGAATCTGAAATAAGTCCAAGGTCAATTCTAAATACGGCAAAGATGGATCTGAAATACGTCCAAGTTCAATTCTAAATACGACAAAGAAGAATGTGAAAAACGGCAAGCATGGTTTCGAAATACGCAAAAAATGGAATTTGTTTACTATGGTTCTAAACTGGCATGGTATAACATTTCAACTCTGGTGTATAAACAGTCCATGAACAAAAAAACAAAAATTAATCGGGGCGAAGGGCCAGCTACCTCTCTTCCATGGTAGATGTTTCTCAGTCGATATTTGGCAACATGATATAGAAAGAAATATGTAAAAGAAATAATATGTATCCAGTCTCTAAACGCAATTGTGATGGCGTCAACCTTGAGATACGAAATGTCTTGTGTGTGTGTGAGAGAGAGAGAGAGAGAGAGAGAGAGAGAGAGAGAGAGAGATTCAGGATGCGTAACATTAAGATACATGCATTCTATTCTGCAGTTTTTTTTTTTTTTTTTTTTTTTTACGTCGAGCACAAAATCTTGAATACTAAAAGAAACGACGTTCAACTGAAGACGCGATATGATAATATAACAATGTCAGTTAGTCCATATATATTATCAATACAAAAATAAGAGCAATATACACAACTTAAATTATAAAAAAAATTTATATGGAAAAAGTCTCTCAACATGAAACTTACAATATCTCAAACGTCATAAATCATTTGTCCATCTTGTATACCAGGATTCTTCGATTATAAATGACAAGACTGCAGAATCCTAAACAGGAAATTTTTTTGCAGTCTTATTTTATTGAAGTGAAATATTTTCTTTGACAGTTATATTGCTTGATTTAAGGGTGACTAATAATTAAAATAATAATAATAATAATAATAATAATAATAATAATAATAATAATAATAATAATAATAATAATAATAGTTGGAAGAATGCTACCTAAAATCAATTGGAAATAAACTGATTACAAATTACACTGTACTGAAATAAACTGGGGAGATTAATGTAATGAAATAATAGTGGATAAATTTGTTTAATAGCCTGCTTTGTTAATTTCATAAAAAAAACTATTTTCGAAGTATTAATGGTAAGCCTCATCAAATAGGCAATATTTTAAAACGATTAGCCAAATTCATCGACTATCATTTAATTACATTATCATCTACCAGTTTTATTTCATTGCAATATAATTTATGAATTTATTTATAGTTTAGAGTTGGTTTTAAAATGTTCATGAAAACGACAGAACACTCTAGTACCTGAACAGTATTCTAGGAGCTTACTGCAATGCAATATAAATAAATAATAAATAAAATAATTAATTGATAAATATATAAATAGTTTGATAGCATGAACATCCAATAAAATAAAGCATTAATTCACACGTAAAATTAACTTATTTTTTATTTTTACCTTACTTGTTTATATGTAAAATTCCAGCTACTCAAATATGCTTATTTCACAATTTGATCACAACAAAACAAAATACATTCTTACCTAAAAATTCACTTTGGCAGAACTACACATAAAGCGCTACATCAACATACGACTTTTCATATAATTTTTGTAAGCTGTATACATTACACTTCGAGTGCTTACATAAAAAATGATGAATATTTACCGACTTTTCTTTCTATTTTCAGTCATGCCTTTTCATTGGCATCTATGAAACAACAATGGTGCTTCACGATAAACAAATAGATATTACTACTTACTAATAATATCTACCATAGTAGATTCACATCAACCGTGCATTTGATATTATCTAGGCCCGTCCTTTACGACGATCCTGATTGGCTGTTGATAAGCCAATCACAGGGCTTGAAACTCTCAGTCTCTCGAGAGAGTTTACATAGGCAGGATGTATGTTCCACCTCTTTTGCAAGAAGTATCCCTCAGGGGAGGTGGAACATACATCCTCCTGAACATCCGAGAGAGACAGAGAATTTCCAGCTGTGAACAGCCAATCAGGAGCGTCGTAAGGGACAGGCCTAGACATCAAATGCACGGCTGATGTGAATCTACTATAGCAACATCTATTGGTTATTTACTGCAGTCGTCCTCAGAAAAATAATGGCCAGTCTTCCTCAGATGAATCATGTAAATCAAGCGTCGTATCGATCCCTGTTGACGCTCCATTTGCCGCCAGAATCCCGAGGTCAAAACTTCCATCAGAATTCTTGATCCCACTGTTCAGATTTTTATCGCTTAAACGCTCCAGTATGCAAATGCGCTCCGGCTAAGTTTGTTAACGTAAGAGACTTGGGGAAAAGTTTAAGAGGGCTTACAGAAGTAATTACAGGTGCGGTGTTGCGGGGCATACTCGCTTCTACATTATTCTGAAAAAAAAGAATTCTCGGGGGTTTACGGAGATAATTACAGGTGGCTTGTTCTGGCCATAATTATTTATATTTCATTTTGTCAGAATTGTCTCGGTCCAAGGGTTTACTGAGGTTGAGAAAAAGAATATATATATTATATATATATATATATATATATATATTCTTTTTCTCAACCTCAGTAAACCTTGGACCGAGAGAATTCTAGCAATAGGAAATATAAATAATCATGCCCAGAACACAGACACACACACACACACACACACACACACACATACACACACACACACACACACACACACACACACACACACATATATATTATATATAATAAATTATATACTATATATATATATATATATAAACATTTCAAAGGATTGGGTTTATCTTTATGGCCCTTTGTCTAATTTTTGGTTACATAGTAAATATTCGAAGCAAGTAATACCAGTTTTTCAAATTGTTTGTTAGTTTTCAAACTGCCTTCACTCTCGATTCTTCACTGAAGATACTGGCAAGCTCTTTAGTCTGATACCAGCATGTAAAATCCTCAGAATATCACAGAAAATACCTCAACTTTGCAAAGGAATCGTTCAGAATCACACAAAAACGTTTCAATCACATAATAAAACGTTCTAAACATTCTGCAACTTCTTGACATCGCAGGCTATTTAAAGCGCCACACTTATCAGTAAGACTTGACCAGTCAAAGAAACGTTTCTTCTTCCTCTTCCTCCTCCTTCTCCTGCACCTCCTCCTCCCCCTCCCCCTCTTCTTGTTCTTGTTCTTCCTCTTCCTTTGAAGAAATGTTATTCTAGGCCTCTCGCTCGTCGCCCGGAAATTTAGACGTTTTGCATTTTCTATTTGCGCCACAAAGGCTTCCCCCCGAATGCTTTCAGAGTCGGCTATTTCTCCGGCTTTGAGAGCCGCGGCTGGGATACACAGCCGAACTCAAGGCACTGGTGAATGAGGGATTCGCAAAACGCAAATATTTGGCTTCTCTCGCAGCCCCCTCCTCCTCCACTCCTCCTCCATCGAGACCGACGAGACGATGCGGCGGCTGCCGCGTCTAAGAAAGAAAGAAGACGTCAGCCAGCGATGATTATTATCGTCTTTTGTTCTCCGACGCTCTTCGCTCCTCCATTGTTCGTCTTGGCGTTCCGAGACTTTCGTTTCCTTATTCGTTAATTTTTTTTTAATATGTGGGATCTCTTCTTTCTGCATATCCCTTTACCTCGTAATCCTTTTTCCTAATGAACAAACAGGGTGATACGTGCAAATAGACCAGACGTGACGTTGATTGACAAGATCAAGAAGAAAGTATCACTCAGTGATGTCGCACTACCATGGGACACCAGAGTTGAAGAGAAAGAGGGGGAAAAAACGGATATGTATCAAGACCTGAAAATAGAAATAAGAAGGATATGGGATATGCCAGTGGAAATTGTACCCATAATCATAGGAGCACTAGGCACGATCCCAAGATCCCTGAAAAGTAATCTGGAAAAACTAGATGCTAAAGTAGCTCCAAGACTCATGCAGAAGGGTGCGCTACTAGAAACAGCGCACATAGTAAGAAAAGTGAAGGTGTCCTAAGGACGGAACCCCACACTCCAGTCGAATTGGAGGACTGTGATAAACCAAAAAGAAAGAACAAATAATAATAATTGTTAAGAAATTCACAATCTCGCGATAAACAATCCGTTTAATGGGAAAGTAAATCCAAAGTAGTATATCTGTTTGATTTTGTTTTTTAAAAATATACACAGCAGAAAGCTTTCGATGACCTGCATACTACAGTGGATATACTTTCCCATTTTATTGACTCATGAGTTCTTTAATGTCTGTGTAATAAAAATCCACATTTATAGAGTAAAGTATATTACTATGTAAGATAAACAAACAAAGACTGAGTATTCAAAAGTCCTTTTTTTTATTTTACAGTAATATAATATACTATATAACTGGATTTTTATTATGCAAATAATAATAATAATAATAATAATAATAATAATAATAATAATAATAATAATAATAATAATAATAATAATAATAATAATCATCATAATAATAATATTACTAATAATAATAATGAATGAAGAATGAAATGCACGAATTTAAGACTATAATAGTCTTTCTAAGTGGATGAAAAGCTTATATAGTCTATAGACAATAACGATGTAGGTCTGCAACTGAGACTCCCTTAACGTAAATAATCAATAAAACAACGAAGTCCGTGCATTAAATTCCCATAAAAATAAATCCACTTATAAAAGTATTTTCATTAGAGTACAGAATTAATAACGTCGGCTTAGCACTGGAAGCAAATGGTAGATTATCAATATAAGTGCAGTGGTCTAAGCCGGTAATGTATTCAGCACAATAAAATTAACTTTGCACCATTTGACGGTTAAAGGAAATATGCATTTTAGCCGACATTCAAATCATACGCAAGAATTAACACCACTCTCTTAAAAAAGGTACAAAAAAAGAAAGCATCTTTATCTAGAATGATAAAAATAAAATTGTCGTAAAAAAGGGAATCCTCACTTCGGAAGTTTCTTTTTTTACTTTCACTTTCATCCCTGAACTTCTGTCGGCAACCTCCCCTGTCCAAAGCTGCCCCCCCCCCCCCAACTCCTCCCTGACCCCATTCCGGCAGTCACAGCGTCAAATGACCCATTTAAGCAAAGACTGGGTCACCAATTAAAGGGGGAGAGCCGATTACGTCATCGCGTCCTTCTCTCGCAACTCAAACACAAAGTCTGAGTCGTGTATTCGTCAACTGTTGTCTATTCTATTGTGGAGGTTAAGGAGAAACTCTCTCTCTCTCTCCTCTCTCTTCTCTCTCTCTCTCTCTGTGAATACACACACACACACACACACACACACACACACACACACACACACACATATATATATAATATATATATATATATATATATATATATATATATATATTGTCCCTAATCAAAGAATGTTAGATTTGAAGACAGTCAAGTTATGTGTTGTATACATACAGGAAACCACCACACACATATATATATATATATATATATATATATATATATATAATATATATATATATATATATGATCTTACGTATATATAAGAACTTAAAAGTCTAAATTCGACCATACGCATATTCTCAAGATACAATATATATATATATATATATATATAATATATATATATATATATATATATATATATAGTATATATATATATATATATATATATATATATATATATATATAATATATACGTATATATACATATATATATATATATATATATCTATATATATATATATATATATATTGCAAATGCATAATAATCCTCCGGAAAACATTGTTTTCTTTTCAGTAATTAACATTTAAGGAGTAATTTTATTTCAAACACTAACTCCATACACAGAAACTAAGTGACTATACCTGATAAAACGACATGAAAAAATATAGTACCAAACGTAACGTTAAATAAATATAAGAATACATAAAACATTAGAATAAAAAAGCTGGTAGGATTATTAATGAATTGTGAGACCGATGATAAACAACTCGATATAAATTATATATTTTTCAAAACATTATTTCAATATTTCAATATAGTGAAACATTTATCATGCTACCCAGGACAGTCTATTCATACCTGCAAGGCAATCAATCAAGTACACAGCCTGGTAACATAATTTTTCAATAACATATTCAAGACAAAAAGTATATATATATATATATATATATATATACAAAACTGTATATATACTGTAAGTATATGTATATATACACACATACTTACATACATATACAATACATACAGACAATCCATACATAAATACATACCATACATACAATACATACATAACATACATACAAATTACATTACATATATATATATATATATATAATATATAATATAATATATATATATAATATAGAGAGAGAGGAGAGAGAGAGAGAGAGGAGAAGAGAGAGCGAGAGAGAGAGAGATAATTATATTTTTAACAATAAGCAATCAGTTCATCTATATAAAAAAATCACATTCTAACCAAATGCAGGTAAAGATGCAATATCATTCGCGATAATACATAAATTCCAATATAATACCATTTGTGACCAATAGAAACCTTCGGAGAATACACTGTAGGAGGGGTCTCTTGAAACGCCAGATAACGTACACGTTCAATCGAGCAAAAAAAAAAAAAAAAAAAAAAAAGATAAATTTATGGTTGAGTGGACTAAGGTCGAGTACCGTACAGTCATTAATGGACATAAAGCTAAAACTTCAAGTATAGATACCAAGGTGTCCTTCCTTGAGAACTTCTATTCAAGTAACGGTACAACCAGACAGATCCAAATAGTATGTAACATCTTTACAGAATCTCTAGTCAGTTATCATTCAAAGGCAACTGCACGGGATACAGACTCTTATGACTTCTTTGATGCAAAACACCGGACATGACAAGGGGCATGGGTCCATCTGTTTACGATTCATATTCCAATCACATTTACATATTCGTAACATTCATCATCATCATCATCATCATAGTATCCAAAGTCATAAGACGCCCTTGTGAAATTCCGCTAATATTACTCGTATATTTTCAGTGTTTTCACTTCCACTCAACTCCAGTTTCTCGCCTCTCACGAGATCCGCGTTTTCCAACTCTTCTTGTGCCCAAAGGAACCCAGCTGACAGTATCACGTACTATTCTCCCTCTTACATCATTGCCTCGTCTACATAATAGATCCTCTGTCGTTTACATTATGGTACCATTTCTCATTCCATCCCGCCATCTGACTTTTATTATTCCTCTTAAAAACTTTATTCTCCAGCTTACAATATACAGATCGCACTAGACTAATGGCTCATCCCTCTGCAGTCTTTTATCAAAGTCCAGTTGTAAAGAACCAGTATGATGAGTCTAAATATCTGAGAGAAGCAAATTCTTTCATTCTTATTTTGTCCAGTGTTATCTCATCCCTCAAGCTTACTCCGCTTTTCGTAGAAATTCAAGTCAGACGTGTAGCTGTTGCAACATAATTACAAGCTTAATTACAAGCTAATTAGGCCTATTAAGGAACTGGAATAACTAACTGTATAAATGCTCCGTAAAATAAAAACTCAAAATTGTTAAATTTATCTGACGCAGTTCAAAATAAAAAATAACCCTATAATATGATATTTCTCAAAAAACATTAATACGATGCAAGTGCAAACAAGGGAGAAAGAGCCACACAAATCGCATAGCGTAAAACGGGAGAAATTCTTTTCCTGAAGCCAAGATTATGTTATTACCAAAAGAGAGAGAGAGACGAGAATTCTTCAAAATGGAATTCTTCAAATGCCAGAAATGCTGCGCTGAAGATAAATGATAATTCCCATTGCAGATTAATTCGCCAGGGCAGCCTAGATATGACAAGAGAGTTGGGGAGGAGGAGTGACAAAGACATATGGGAAACAGAATGGATAGCAGACGTCCAATTAATATTCAGATAGAAAAAAAAGGAACTGAGACAAGAGTCCTGCCCTACACAGAGCAGATATATGAATGGACATACCGTACGTCAAGGGGGAACACTCGACTATTGATTTATTTACATCTGTTTGTCACCCACAAAAGGCCTCGTTGTGTTTACCAGTGGAATGTGACACTCCAATCAGTGGTAGATTTGGTTGATAAAACTTTAGACCGCAGGCCAACAGCTAGGACCTACGAGGTCATTCAGCGCTGAAAATAATGTTGAAACAAAGGTAGAAGGGGTTGGGAAGTCAGTTGGACGAGAGAGAATGGGAACTGAATGAAACAGGTTGCAGCCAGGGGAAGAAAGGACGCTGCAAAGAACGTTAAGTAATGCCTACGGTACACCGCGTGAGGTACACTGACGCCACTACCCTACTAGGGGGAATGGATCATTTGGGAAGCCACTCTTACCTTTTTTTTTTAGCACAAAAAGGATAACATTTACATACCAAGACATACTACTATTATCTTATCACTATAAGATGCATTCTCAATGTTTTCTGCGTTGGTTGTGCAATACTACTGGAAAATACGATTCTGAATAGAAAGAAAATGTACAGTGTGTTCTTAAGAAATATTTAACTTTATGTTTTAGTGTCCGACAAATTATATGTGTAAATACGTATATATGCCGATACATACGTACGTAACTGAAAGGAATAATAGAAGGTACACATGTATCTCCCTGGTGCTTGGCAGATGTCAAACATTGGACCTCTAAAAACGACGAACTTGAAGGCTTTTTAATTCATTATTAATGAATAAATCAATAAATAAAAAATAAATAAACAACTCACTTACCAAACAGTCAATAAATAATATTAATAAATTAATTATATTAGGTAAGACCAGTAAATTATTTACTTAATAAAAAAATAACACCAAAACCCAGATGCAAGTGACCAAAACACAAGCGCGGATAAACATCCTGGAAAGCTGCCCGATTTGAAGTAAGTAAAGCAACGAAGGCTGGCTCGGATAAAAGTTATGAATCCAATTGGGAAGATGATTCAAACTGCATCTTCCCCCACACCCGGGAACCAACGAAGCATCCTTTCTCCGAGTCTCAGAAACCGGGAAGATCGAGATAACCGAACGGACGAATAGTGTACATTTATTCCTCTCGAGAAGGTGACAGGGGGAGAAAGATGCCAGATATGAGAGCGATATTTCAGAGCGAGAAGGATCAGGCAAATATGAGCCTTCGGGAACGAGAATGAAGGGGCGAAGTACAGGCACCGAAGTATATAATAATTGCTTTTAAAAGGACGTTTGTAATGCCAATACATACGCGAAAGTATTTATTGTCATATTATCCAAAAATTGAAGCGGGGGTAAGACAAACATGACTGAAATTAAAGATTATTTAAACAAGTAAAATATGTACCGAAGCTTCTTCGGCACAATCGCGTTTTCTATACACCCTATAATGCTATATGAAACTCTCAGCCGACGTGGTGGCATGTGTTGTTGCGGGGCCAAACGTACGTTTAGAGCTAACGTCAACCATAAATAAAATAACAACTACAAAGGCTAGGGGGCTGCATTTTGGTACGTTTGATGTTTAAAGGGAGGATTATCAATATAGTAATTTGCAGCCCTCTTGCTTCTGTAGTTTTTAAGATGTGAGGGCGGACAGAAACCTATGAAGTACCTACAAAAACACATACGCAAATCTCAGCGCAAAAATGTCGAGCAAAAACGTTATTGCTCCAGATTGTATTAACGGAACAGTTTAAATTTCCGCGTCATTTAGTGTAGATATATATATATATATATATATATATATATATATATATATATATATATATATATATATATATAATGTGTATTTATGTATGTATGTATGCTTATATCGTAAACTCTCCTATCACAGGATGCAAAATTATTTGGTAAACAGAAACCCACACGAACGAGCAATTCGCACCATGAAAAATGACCCTTGCAGGAAAAAAAAAAGAAAAAAAAAGAACTATTCATTTCACCTCCCCTTGTAATCATAATAAATTTAGTGTTCCGATGAAAAGAAAATGAATGAGACTGATCGATTGATAGATAAAGTATTCAGTCTGAAAGAAAATATCCCACTCACTGGGTGATTCATTGAAACCTTTTGAGGGGAAAATATTTGCGAAAGACTATTGTTCCAATAGTTGGAAAACCAGAATTGCTTTATTATGTGAAGGGGGCTCTCTTTCGAAGCTGCTGGACATGCACGTGTTTTTTGGTAGGAGAGAGAGAGAGAGAGAGAGAGAGAGAGAGAGAGAGAGAGAGAGAGAGAGAGATCTTAATATAAGCAGTTCCAACATTACATTCGACTAGCAACTAAATACGTGGCTTACTGCTTTTTAAGTGGACAATGCCATCTTCCAAATACATACATATATATATATATATATATATATATTATATATATATATATATATATATATATTATATATTTATATATATACACACACACACACACACACACACACACACATATATATATATATATATATATATATATATAATATATATATATATATACATATCTTGAACGAGTTTTTAAGACCAAATGACACTCGTTTAAACAAAGTTAAACAAACAGCCAGCTGCACCTACCTTGTTCGTTGCAGATCATTGTGGGCGTTAGCTAAAAGTGCAGACTGGGCTGATGAATTCCCGTAGGTACAAAAATATACTTTTTATTTCCCAAATTAGCTAACATTAAGATGGAACATAATGAATACATTAAAGTGGAATTAAATGAAGAGAGCCTGACCGTAAACTGCCATTTTCCTCTCCTGAACCAGGTTTAAGTAAGTACCCCTTAAATCTCACTGTGTCTGATTAACTACATTTTGTTGATCGGCTTTCCAAAAATTTCACCGATCCCTTTGCCCTCTTAAGTGACTTGCCTGGGAAGTTCTCGTATTATAACTCCCAGAACTTTGAGGTGTAGGTCTCGCATCTTTCCATATCTGAGACGGACAAGATTGCCAATAGTGGTCCACACTCTTACACATTCCACAATATTTGACTCTACATACTTTCTTTGTTTGCCCTGGTTTATTACAATTGTAGCAAAGCAACTGCTGTTGCCTTTGATCAATCGATCTTCTATTTTATTCTACTTTTGCACACAAATGGGGAGAAGGAAATTCTGTGTCTCTTTGCACCGTATTTCTCGGACCGGTCCCATTAAAAAATTTACTATCTACAGTGGGACATTTGGATATATGTTTCTGAATTTGGGCATAAATTAATTCTTCGTCTGATGTAGGTCCAATCTTTTCATCAAAACTGTCCAATATTGCGTCCAGTATACGTCGTGTAATAACATTGCAAAATGGATCAGTTTATGTAAATTGTCGAGTGAGATATTACCCCATTAACCCACTTAGAGATTTTCAATTTCTCTATCCATTCTCCCGCTGTGCCAAAAAGATTTGAGCTATGTTCTATAAGGCTAGTTGTGCCTTTCCAGATTTTATATAGCCCTCTTAAATCTCTCACCATATCCCCGTACTCCTTTGAGCCATAAGCTGCTCTTAAAAATACCTGTAAATTGGTCCATGACCGGCATTTTGCATATTGAAAGCTCCGACAATGGAAGGAAAGATCACCTTTATTGAAATCTAACAAGGCTTTCGCCTCCGTGAACGCCTCTATATCATCTGTAATCCCCTTGGTGTTTAAATAGTTATTCACCCCTTCAAAAAAAATTTGCACCGGTTGTGAAAGAATTCTGTCCACAACCCCACGGAATGGGCTCATACATGCATTAACATTTGCAATCCGGTTTGTAATCCGGTGAACCAGAGTCTGCTTACCACTTGCGTCAGCCATTTTGCTTTCTTTATGAAAACCTTTATACCTCACGATCTTCCCTAACCTCGGTAACATTAATATATTTATGCACACACAAATCCCAATCCAGAATTAATAGTAATCATCCACCAATAAAAGATAAAATAAACATGCACCGCGCCCAACAAACCGCCATATGAACAGCTGTTATATATATAAAAAAAAGGAAGAAAAAAAAAAGGTTCGAGAGAAAACTGCTTAAACTCAGCTTACATTCACACGCCTGCCTCTCTCTCTCTCTCTCTCTCTCTCTCTCTCTCTCTCTCTCTCTCTCTCTCCAAGAACGTAAACCCAAAAAGCACTTTTTCCCCGTATTTTTTACCACAAACCCACTAATGTCCACCGAATCTCGAGGGACATCAGAATAAAACACATTTTTGAGTAAATTAACACCAATAAAAAGAGAAAAAAAAAAAGATTGGAAAGGAAATATAAAATTATACACTCACGTTTTCATAGAATCGGAGCCAAAACCTGTTTACCCATTGCAAATGTGCGTAATCCATTCACGATACACTGTAAACACTTTAATAAGCCATAAATACACTTCACCCCCCCCCCAAACCCCACAGCCGCACTCCAAGGCCAAGGTATACGGCTAAGTAAGCAATAATGCAAGTTGCCCGATCCATAATTACAGAAACCCTCCCAAAAATATGCCTAATCTGTCTATAGTCTGTTCGGAAGCGCTACCTACGGCCTATGAAACCTTTAACCCGCTGCCACCAAATCTCTTAAACGAGTTTTTAGGACCAAATGACACTCGTTTCAACAAAGTTAAACAAACAGGCAGCTGCACCTACCTTCTTCATTCTGGGCATTAGGTAAAAATGCAAACTAGGCTAATGAATCCCCGTAGGTACAAAAATATACTTTTCATTTCCCAAATTAGCTAACATTAAAATGGAACATAATGAATACATTAAAGTGGAATTAAATGAACAAAGTCTGACTCCTCCAGAAAAACTGTAAACTGTCATTTTCCTCTCCTGAACCAGGTTTAAGTAAGTACCCCCATAAATCTCACTGTGTCTGATTAACTACATTTTCCTTAGTAGTCAATAAGTCTTAAAGAACCCATTCTCCTATATGGCGCCATTGAACCCATTTTATTCGATGTGCCTTCTCTAACCTCCTCCAGGTGTGTTCTGCACACTGTCACAAGTAATCAAAGAGTGTCCTCTCTTTTTCTCATCACCTATCATCAAGCCCATATATCATATGCTATGAACACACATGCAGACACGCCCTGCGGGATGCCTAGCAACCATGGGTGCCGCATGTCCCAAGCATGTGACTTCCGAGGTGACGCCGACTGCAGATTGCATTGGTCATCATTCCTGGCTGTTTTTCATTTCAGCATTCTTCGGGGAACCTAGCGCTTGCCACTAAGCACCCTGTCTCTAACCGGAAAAAGCTGAGATTAACAATTCATTACCGCATTAGATATATATATACTTATATATAATATATATATATTATTAAATATATATATATATAGATATAATATATAATATAGATATATATATATATATATATATATTTTTATATATATATCAATTCTGTAAATCTTTGAAAGCAGGATCTCTATTCTCCACAGCTTCTCTTCTTTTTTTCTTTCCAATAAGAGCATTTATTTATAGCCAAATTTTTTCTTAAAAAAAAAAAAAGCTGAGCGAACTGACTGAATATTAAAAATAACGAATATCGGTTATTCCATTACCTTTGCGACAGCCCTAAAATAACCAGGTTTTTTTTTTTTTTTTTTTTTTTTTTTTGCTATTGATTAAAAACACTCGATATGTATTATCCGAATTTCTCGAAATGAGATCCGAATGGAATTTTCTCTCTCGAACATCAAACAGCCCGACAAATGAACTACAATCAATCGTGCACGATTTCATTTTTCGGGTTTACGTTATTGTAACAGATATTAACATAAACAGAGGCCTATTTCCCGCCGACTTTGAAGTGGAAATTACAAATTTACCGGCAACAGAGCGAAAAGAAAACAATTCGCCCATCTCGATAAATTCCAACGTACCCTGATTGCGTGGCAGCAGGTGCACGCTCTCTCTCTCTCTGAAACACACACACACACAACACAGAGGTTTCATAGATGACCACAACTCTCTCAATATCTACCGCCAAAGTTCTTATAGATGACCAAACACACACATAACTCTCTCTCTCTCTCTCTCTCTCTCTCTCTCTCTCTCTCTCTCTCTCTCTCTCTCTCACACACACATACAAAGGCTTCATAAATGATCACAACTAACACGTTACTCTCTCAATATCTACCGCCAAAGTTCTTACAGATGACCAAGCCCCTCCCCCCCCCACACTCTCTCTCTCTCTCTCTCTCTCTCTCTCTCTCTCTCTCTCTCCCTTTAATAAATTCCGTTGAAACAAAAGAGCGGTTCGTATGGGAAGGTACCTTACGTAAGCTTTTCACTAAAAGGGATAAAATCGATGCTTTTTGAAGAGGGTGTCCTCGTTGTTCCCAACGAAGCACTGCGGTCTCTCTCGTGGGAGAGTGAATGTAGTACTTTCCCCCCAATACACGGGCATCCATACGCTTTTGCGTTTTCGTCTCTTTGTTTTTATTTGTTTCTGCCCGTTAAATTTAATCGCAATCGAAAACAATTTGCACAAGTTTCTTATGACCCAATTTGGCTACATTTCATTATCGCAATTCTTCGATGTCGATGAACGCTATTTTCTTTTCCTATTAATCTGAGGTTCATGGGGTTGACTATTTAATTCTACTTAGTGGACGGAGTTGATTAATCTAAATTTTGAGGTGGGAGGGGATTAATCACATCATTCTTCTGAAGTGGAAGGGGTTGATGATTTTATTAATACTGAAGTAGAACGGGATAGTTAATCTCTCTCCTTAGGTGCAAAGGGTTGATTATTCTATTGCAGTAGGACGAGATGGTTAATCGCTCTCCTCAGGTGGAGAAAGTTGATTGCTTGATTCTTCCCGGGGAGAAGGGGTTGATTGATTTTGTCGTAAGTGGAAAAGGATGAATATTCAATCTTTTCAGGTGAAAAGTGTTAATTAGCTCAATCTTATTGGATGGAGGGAGTTGACTGATACAATCAACTAAAGTGGAATGGGAAGACTGACCAATCTTTTGGGTAGGGAGAGATCACTTCTAAAGTTGATGGGGTTGCTTATTCGTTGCTTATTTCAATCTAATGAAGTGAAAGGGATGATTAACCTTTTTTCTGAGGTAGAAAGGGTTGAATGCTTTATTTTTTTGACGTTAAAGGGGTTGATTACTTTATTCAACTGAAATGGAGGCGATATTTAATCAATCTTAGCAGTAGAAGCGTTGATTATCTTATTATTTTAATCTTTCAAGACAGTAGGGTTCGAGTAACTCAAATGCTATCATACCTATCAAAATGTAAAGTGATTATTCACTTTCAAACATAACTGTGTCTTCTCATACTAGACATAACAAAACATAATTAATTATCATACTGTACTTACCAACATGGTATTAATGTTCCCCATCTATATACACAGCCACAGAACATTGCACCTTACCTGAGGGAAGAGAAAAAAATATATAATTGTCATGTGACAATATGAAAAAATATTTAAAAATCAAAGTGAATTAACAAAAGTAATACTTGTATCAGAACAGAAAATATAACAACAAGATCAACATTAGAGTGAACATTTTAGAAGCCTAATCAGATTTTCCTCATGTTTAAACTATCCGAGAGAGAGAGAGAGAGAGAGAGAGAGAGAGAGAGAGAGAGAGAGAGAGAGAGCAAGCAACCTGATTACCAAGTCTGTTTGTAGTTAAGTTTCTTCGAGAATTTTTGATTTCTCGAAAGAGGATGCTAGCAATTTTGCATTCCACCACCGTCTCGAATTTCATATTCTGGATTCCATAATCTTTCCCAACATCCCCACCCCCAAAACACTCCTTATTTCAACAACCACCTCTACCATCCTATTGCAACCCCCACCCAACCCCCTATTCTAATGCCCATCCTACCTTCGTAAACCAACCCCCACCCTTACCGCCTAACCCAACACGCACCCCCACCTCTTAATCCAGCGTCCGCCCCCACTTCACCCCTATTACAACTTTCACCCAACCAACCTAACCCCAACTCACCTGATCCAACCTCTACCCAACCCCCTATCCCAAAACTATCTCCACCCACCCCTATTCCTACCCCTACATCAATCCCCTTTATCAACCTCCATCCACACCCTTAACCCATCCCACCAACCCATCCAACATATACAACCCCACCTCAACCCAAAGCCCCTACCTCTACTTCCATCCCCACCTCCTAATCCATCCCCAACCCACCCCCTCATAACCTTAACCCCTTCCCCACCCCTAACCTCACCCCACTTCAACAAATCTCTAACTTTTTTGCAGGAGCAAAAATGTCTAGAGACTTGCTCTACCTGCTGGCGGCTGTGTAATCATCGAAATGGGACGCCTCTTGAATTTACAATATTACTCCTTCTCCATTTACTCCCACTTTCTCATTTCATTTCTGAATTTATCTTTCACGAGGAAGATGTTTCCAAGTTAATCTGTTTTTTTTTTTAAATTTTGTTTTTGAATTTGTCTCTCATGAGGAAGTGTTACTAAGTTGCATGAAAAGGATATTTCTAAGTTAATCCTTTTAAAGCATTGTATTTTTATAATTATTTTTTCCAATGAGGAAGAATTTTGTGTTAATATGTCCTTTAAAACTTTTTTTATTTTGAATTTATTTTTCATGAATATGATATTTCTAAAGTTATTGGTTTTAAAATATTTCATTTTTGAATTTATCTTTCACGAGGAAGATATTTCTATGTTAATCTGTTTTCTGAAACATTTTGTTTTCGAACTGATTTTTTATGAAAAGGATATTTCTAAAGTTAATGCTTAAACAATATTTTATTTCATAATTGTTTTCCCACTAGGAAGATGTTTCTAAATTCGGTACCTGTTTTACATAACATTTTATTTATAAGTTAATGTTTTAAAAATATTTTATTTTTGAATTATTTTTTCCCACAAGGAAGAATTGTCTATGTTAATATTTTTTTTTTAAAACAGTAATACCGGAGTGATATAACAATAACGCAGTTGGTTGTATAAGTTAAAGATTTCCCAATAAAGATATATAGAGGTTATTCTTTTATTACTATCACATAACAGTTTTTTCTAAGACTGTTTATATGTTTATTCTAAATAACCGATAGTAGAAAAACGATACCATGAAAAAATTCAAACTGCATAAAACAAATTGCTTCGCATGCCTCAAGGTTTTTTTTTAGTACTTTTTCATACCTGGCCACTAGTTTTTTTTCTGCTCTTCCAATCTCTTTGCGTCCATGTCACAAACATTTCACCTTCCAGGTTGTTTTTATGTTTTTTTTTATTTTGTGTAGAATATTTTCCTACACTTCTAGGGTCGTTTTTTAAAATCTGTTTCTTTCTTACTCTTTTACACATACAAATAAAAAATAAATATATTTTTGGGCGCTTGAAAATTGTAATACTGTTCTAGTATAAAAACACACACATATGTATTTACATCATAAATATATATATATATATATATATATATATATATATATATATGTGCATATATATATATATATATATATATATATATATATATATATATATAGTATATATATATCTTAAAAAATCACAGTAGATACACTTGACTTCATAAATAAGCGAATCCCACAGGAAAATGATAGTCAGAAATCCAAGCGCTTTCGTCTCTACTAAGACATTGTCAAGGAACGAATGAAATACAGTTGAAGAGTAAGTTATCAGGTAAACGCAAGATCAAGAATACCAGATGGTTAATTGTCAAAAGGGTAAAATTAAAAGAGATAATCCAGGATTATCGGATATCACACGGTCACAAACCTACAGTCCAAAACATGTAAAAACTAAATATATTAATTTTGTTGCTTATATTTATCTACAACTTTTTTCATTATGAAAGCATCAGTTTAAATAAACCAAGACTTAAATTTAGAACATTTCTATTATTTGACTTGATGAAACAGGATTCAATGATACTCCTTTTGACTGTGTCATTACATGGGATTAAGGCTCTTGCTTGACTCCAGTTAATAGGATTGTCTAAATCTCTCATATGTACGAATAATGCATTCGATATTTGCCCAGTTCTCACAGAATATTGATGCTGTTTGAGACGTTGTGAAAGAGATTTACTGGTCTGTCCGTAATAGACTTTATCACACTTTTTGCAAGGAATTTCATATATGCAGCCTGGAAGATCTTTAGGAGAATTTTTGATTACTAAACTCTTGACATTAATATTACTGAAAACAACATTTATGTTAAAAAGCTTTAAAATTCTAGGAATATCTAAAAACCTTTCATCATAGGGTAATTTTAGAATGTTATTCTTACTAAATTCAAGTTTGTCATTAGTTGAATAAAATGTTTTTCTAGCTCTTTTCCATGCCACATCTACAAAAGTCCTTGGGTATTTAAGTTTCAATGCAATATCATAAATAGTTTTAATTTCAGCGTCAATAAACTGCAGGCTAAAGACACGTAAAGCCCTTAGGAACATCCCAGAAAAAACAGAGAATTTAACATTTTGATGGTGATTGGAGTAGTAATGAACAAAAGAGGCAATGTTAGTTGATTTTCGAAAGACTGAAAAGGTGAAATTTCTATCATTTCTATGGACAGTTACATCAAGAAAATTCAAATTACAATTTCTTTCTTCCTCTACAGTAAATTTTATAGAAGGGACTAAATTATTGAGATTATTAAGGAATTCCTGGAGATTTTCGTGAACTGGCCAAATACAGAAGATATCATCCACATATCTAAACCAAATAACTTTTTGGGGCAAAATTCTTGGTAAGAGTTTTGTCTTAAAAAATTCCATGTAAATATTGCTAAGGACAGGAGATAAGGGATTACCCATAGCCATGCCAAACTTTTGTACAAAAAATTCCCCATCTTTGATACATAACCTTATGAGACTAATGAGGTTTGCTACACTTATGGGAATGTCATGACGTTCTAATTCATCCTCCAAATATTCAAGTAAGTCATCTACAGGCACGTTTGTAAATAAAGAGACAACATCAAAACTAACCATATTAAAATCAAAATTCAAATTTAAACTATTCAATTTGTTTATAAAATCAACATTGTTTTTAACGCTCGTGATAGCAATTTTTCTTACCAAAGGAGTAAGAATTTTTACAAGCCATTTAGATAGATTATACGTAAATGAGCCCACTGAACTAATGATTGGTCTGATAGGGTTATTGATTTTATGTGTCTCGACTAAACCATACATATAAGGTAGGGAGGCGCATTGCGGTGTAAACTGTTTAATTAAATAGTCCAAGTCCTTCAAAATGGATTTAATTTGTTTATTAAAATGGGAGTTCACTGCCTGTGTAGGGTCAGACCTCAGTGTCGACATCTCAAAATCCTTTTGTTATTTAGAAAAATTTAATCAAAACCTATGCCCTGATGGTATCAATATTTGTAAAGGTATTGTGTATGGTGCTATGAGTAAACCTTCACCCCCTAATGTACCCGTGAGATTTCTCTAGGCTTTTAAGAAAATTAAAGACGAAACAGTGAAAGTGACAAAAGCAGATAAATCTAATGCAATGGTAATAATGAATAAAAGTGACTATATAAATAAAATATAAATAAAATTTATTTATCACATAGATCAAAATGTAAGTCATCTATTAGATAACGTTTCTCTCGGTATCATCCGAGCATGACTGTAGATGCTGTCAGGACCTACTTAATATATAGTGGTACGTCAGCAGGGGGTCAACCACTCGCTGACTTATCATTGGCTGGTTGCGTAATTATTAGAAAAATAGAGAAGACTATTTACAAGTTAAATGCAGCAATATCTTTCAATAAGACTTGTTTGAAAGAGGGTCTCCTTCCAATATTATTATTATTATTATTATTATTATTATTATTATTATTATTATTATTATTATTATTATTATTATTATTATTATTATTATTTTAAAAATCCACAATTATATAGTAACTTGCATTAATATGCAAAACACAAGAAAATAATAGCATTATTTTTCTCATACAAATACAACTGAATACACAATTGTGCATATTTTGTAAATAGTTTATCAAGATATTGTGAATTAATTATTATTATTATTAATATTATTATTATTATCATTATTATTATTTTAGATCTTATATCTTCATTATTATTATTATTATTATTATTATTATTATTATTATTATTATTATTATTATTATTATTATTATTATTATTCCCTCTTGCATCCTAAACTCAATTATCCATTTTCGGTTTTTCTCTCTCCATTGAACGTATTCACCAACAAGTCAAGATAAGTACTTCCGACGCCTTCAATTCCCGGCAATCAGCGAACTTTCCCTTCGGGAGCCATCGTTAGTTACGAAGGGGAAGAGGCAATCAAAGGGCAGAACGGACGCCCATTTCATTGGCAACAACTCAAGCCTCTTCGTTTGAGTGTGGTTGCCTAAGTGTTTATTATTGAGCAAGTAAATTTCCTTTTCTTTTTAACTCACCTTTAAGGGATGAATTACTGAGCTGAAAAGAGTTGGTCTTGGTCAATTAGACTGACAATTATATCCAAAATGTTTAATGAGAGAGAGAGAGAGAGAGAGAGAGAGAGAGAGAGAGAGAGAGAGAGAGAGAGAGACTCGGCGGCAACGTGATGCCAAAAAGCCCTGATCTAGGTTAATTGGACTAAAACGTATTTATACATGTTTAATGAGAGAGAGAGAGAGAGAGAGAGATAGACTGCTCTAGACTAACATACATTCAGAACGTTTAATGAGAGAGAGAGAGAGAGAGAGAGAGAGAGAGAGAAGACTTAAAGCCAAAAAAAGCAATGATCTACGTAAATTAGACTAACAAGTACAGTATTCCCAAAGGTTTAATTAGAGAGAGAGAGAGAGAGAGAGAGAGAGAGAGAGAGAGAGAGAGAGAATAACGTAACAGTCCAATTAGTACTGCTGATGCAATCCACACCCACGGTTGAATCACCCGGGAGTAATCGGCCACCTGGATATATTATTACTTTTGCAGCGGCCGCATCTCCCTGGCAATAACTTCCGGACCGATCAGTCGCAAACAAGACTTGCTGCGAAATCTAATTTGTGAAACGGGGTAGTTTGATGGGTGAGGGTCATTCGACATTGTAGACGATATTATTTACGAGTTACTGAATTAATATCAAAATGGCCGTCACAAAAATTATGGTCATTAAAATAGAAATATTGAAACATAAAAATATGCATAGACGGTATTGCTAATTACTGAATTAATACCAAAATTGCCGTCACAAAAATCATGGTCAGAGACGTCGCTGCATCATTAAAAATGAAATACAGAAATATACTTAAAAATATGCATAGACGGTACTACGCATCACTAAATTATTATTTTGGTGTCACAAAAACCGTGGTCAGAGACGCCGCTGCATCATTAAAAGTGAAATATTGAAATATACATGAAAATATGCATAGACGGTATTAACCATTACTGAATTAATATTATTTTGGTGTCACAAAAATCATGGTCAGAGACGCCGATAATACTTACGAATTACTGAATAAATATCAAAATTGCCGTCACAAAAATCATGGTCAGAGAAGCCGCTGAATCATTTTAAGTGAGATATTAAAAATACAAAGAAATACGCGTAGACAATATTACTTAAATATTACTGAATTAATATCATTTTGGTGTCAACAAAAATCATGGTTAGAGACCCCACCCAATCATTTTAAGAGAGATAAAAAAAAAACCCACATAAATACAAAAGTGACATATCAAGTAAGAAGATTATATTACTTACGCATCACTGAATAAATATTAAAATTGGAGTCGCAAAAACTTGGTCAGACCACCACCCTCCTGAAGTGAGATATTAAAATATACATAGCGACGGACGTAATTGTTTGAGACATCCAATACATTGCTTTGATTTACGAAATTTAGGCCATCAAGCATGAATAATGGTATGCTTTCGCTCATATAGTATAGTGAGTGGTTGGACAGCAAGATATAGAAAACGAAGATGAAACACAAGGCTCTGAAGATGGAACTGGAAGAAATTCCCACAGCTGCACTAATAAGAAATAGTAAGCAATTATTATTATTATTATTATTATTATTATTATTATTATTATTATTATTATTATTAATTTTTTTTGGCTCTATCACAGTCCTCCAATTCGACTGGGTGGTATTTATAGTGTGGGGTTCCGGGTTGCATCCTGCCTCCTTAGGAGTCCAGCACTTTTCTTACTATGTGTGCCGTTTCTAAGATCACACTCTTCTGCATGAGTCCTGGAGCTACTTCAGCTTCTAGTTTTTTTCTAGATTCCTTTTCAGGGATCTTGGATTGTGCCTAGTGCTCCTATGATTATGGGTACGATTTCCACTGGCATATCCCATATCCTTCTTATTTCTATTTTCAGATCTTGATACTTATCCATTTTTTCTCTCTCTTTCTCTTCAACTCTGGTGTCCCATGGTATTGCGACATCAATGAGTGATACTTTCTTCTTGATTTTGTCAATCAACGTCACGTCTGGTCTATTTGCACGTATCACCCTATCTGTTCTGATACCATAGTCCCAGAGGATCTTTGCCTGATCGTTTCTATCACTCCTTCAGGTTGGTGTTCGTACCACTTATTACTGCAAGGTAGTTGATGTTTCTTGCACAGGCTCCAGTGGAGGGCTTTTGCCACTGGTTCTGTGCAAGTGCCGGACATTCGCTTGCTATGTGGTTTATGGTCTCATTTTTCGTATTGCACTTCCTACATATGGGAGAGATGTTATTTCCATCTATCGTTCTTTGAACATATCTGGTTCTTAGGGCCTGATCTTGTGCTGCCGTTATCATTCCTTTAGTTTCTTCTTTAGCTCTCCCCTCTGTAGCCATTGCCACGTGTCATCGCTGGCTAGTTCTTTAGTCTGTCTCATGTATTGTCCGTGCATTGGTTTGTTGTGCCAGTCCTCTGTTCTGTTTGTCATTCTCCTGTCTCTGTATATTTCTGGGTCTTCGTCTATTTTTATTAGTCCTTCTTCCCATGCACTCTTTAGCCACTCGTCTTCACTGGTTTTAAGATATTGCCCCAGTGCTCTGTTTTCGATGTTGACGCAGTCCTCTATGCTTAGTAGTCTTCTCCCTCCTTCCTTTCGTGTTATGTATAGTCTGTCCGTATTTGCTCTTGGGTGTAGTGCTTTGTGTATTGTCATATGTTTCCTGGTTTTCTGATCTATGCTGTGGAGTTCTGCCTTCGTCCATTCGACTATTCCTGCGCGGTATCTGATTACTGGCACTGCCCATGTATTTATGGCTTTTATCATATTTCCGCCATTGAGTTTTGACTTGAGTATCGCCTTGAGTCTCTGCATATATTCTTTCCTGATCGTGTCCTTTATCTCTTGGTGTCTTAAATCCCCTCCTTCCATTATTCCCAGGTATTTGTATCCAGTCTCATCTATGTGTTTGATGTTGCTCCCATCTGGTAACTTTATCCCTTCAGTTCTTGCTACTTTGCCCTTTTGTATGTTGACTAAGGCGCATTTTTCTATTCCAAACTCAATCCTGATGTCCCCAGATACAATCCTTACAGTCTGGATTAGGGTATCTATTTCCTTGATGCTCTTACCATACAGCTTGATGTCGTCCATGAACATCAGATTGTTAATTCTGTTGCCTCTTTTCTTGAGTTGGTACCCGGTATCCATCTTCTGTAGTACTTTTGTCATGGGAATCATGGCTACTACAAAGAGTAGTGGGGACAGTGAGTCTCCCTGGAAGATCCTCTCCTGATATTAACCTCTGCTAGTCTTATTCCAGAGCTTGTAAGTATTGGTTATTCCAGTGCGCAATTGTATTTTTGAGGAAGTGATGTGTTTCCTCTGCCCACCCCATATACTTTCAGGCATTCTATTAGCCATGTGTGTGGTATCATGTCGAAGGCTTTCTTATAGTCTATCCATGCCATGCTTAGGTTGGTTTTCCTTCTCTTACTGTTCTTCATTACCATTTTGTCTATCAGGAGCTGGTCTTTTGTGCCCCTACACTTCCTTCTGCAGCCTTTCTGCTGGTGGGGGATGGTGTTTGTCTCCTCTAGGTAGTTGTATAGCCTTTCACTGATGATACCTGTTAGTAACTTCCACATTATTGGTAGGCAGGTGATAGGCCTGTAGTTACTAGCTATATTTCCCTTACTCTTGTCATTTTGTACTAAGGATATCCTTCCTGTGGTCATCCATTTGGGTGCATGGTGATTTGAGATACAATGCTGGAGTTGTTCTGCTATTCGTGGGTGTAGGCCTTGAAGTTTTTGAGCCAGTATCCATGGACTCATCGGGACCTGGGGCTTTCCAGTTTGGCATTTTCTTTAGTTGGTGTTTGACTGTGTCTGTCGTGATCTCTGTGAATCTTTGTTTATTCTCCCTGTTTCTTCTTCCTTGACTTCCTGGAGCCATGTTGCATGTTTGTTATTATTATTATTATTATTATTATTATTATTATTATTATTATTGGAGGAAGACCCTCTTTCAAACAAATTCTGTTTAATAAAATGGCAGAATTAAGCGAACTGATCTTATATATTATCCTTTCTATTTTTCTTATCACCTATTAAGAAATATCGCTGAGCCAGAGAAGCAAGTAATAAGAAAAATAGTAAAAATATGTAAGAACAATTCGCTCACATCTGCCATTTTATCATTATTATTATTATTATTCAGAAGATGAACCCTATTCATAACAGCAGCCCACAGGGGCCACTGCCTTTAAATTCAAGTTTCCAAAGAAGATGGTGTTCATTAAAAAGAAGCAACAGAAGGTAAAGGGATCCACAGGAGAGAGAGAGAGAGAGAGAGAGAGAGAGAGAGAGAGAGAGAGAACAGATCACTTATTAAAAAATGAAAATAAATCACCAGATTTATAAATAAATAGATAAAAATCTAAATTCTTATTATGGAAGAATCGTATTAGAGTAGAAATGCATTTCAATTTCACGACATCCTCATAAAGGAAACGGGAACGGAGAGAAGGTAAAAGGTTGACAAGGCGTGATCCGACCTCCAGCTTACTTGGGACACGTGCAAGATTTTCCCTTCACGCACAAGTTGTAAACATTATATTCTTTACTTTTAACGCAAATTAAAACGTGCTAAATTCTATGGCCAAATAGAACCTTGTTTCACCAACGGAAATTAAAATGAATACGCTATATCTTATTAGAAATAATTTTTCTGTGCTGTTTAACTAGCACATGATTTCTTTTTTTACATTTTCATTCTAATAAATAAATAATAAATATCTTATCTTAAAATTCATGTACCTTTAATTCAAAGCAAAACACCTTTTCAAGACCGTTTTAGGCTCTTCCATAGACCTTTCCTACCTCTCCCAAACAACAATAACAAAAACAACAAAAACAAAGTAATCAGGAAATCTGGTGCAGCTATGGGCGGAACGGCCTCTGCAAACATTTTAAGTAAAGGAGAAACAAATATATATATATATATATATATAATATATATATATATATAACACACACATATATATATATATATATATATATATTGATGACAAAATTTGTATTTAAATATACGTAAATTAATGCACATAACTGTGGATTTGTTCCTCCACTGCAAGACCCAAACTACTATGAGTATTTTCTAACCTTCAAGTAATTCCTACAGTGCACCACGTCAAGCGCGCAGATGGCACAACGCTACCCACGCATCTGGCGAGTCTCGTGGACGAGAATGCCGATTCGGGAAAAGTGGGTTAACTGGCAAAAATCGAACAAAACCTTCCGACGTGTCGAGACATCCGAAAGTCATCTTTTTATTTTCCTATACTACGAGGGTTCCCGAGTTTCCGAACTGGGAATTCCTCGGCGCTGTTGCTTTGGAATGAAGCGGCTCCGAAGATCTAATCTTTTTTTTTTTTTTCCCCTCATGAGACTTCATACAATGCAATCAGCCAGTTGCCAACAAACTTTCCCATTTTTGCTGCCGCAGCAGCTCAAAATTTCAGTTTCGCACTTGTTTTTTTTTAAACTCCTGAATGAACGATGTTTTCATGGTGATTTGAGAGAGAGAGAGAGAGAGAGAGAGAGAGAGAGAGAGAGAGAGAGAGATAGTACTTTGAGCTTACTGCCACTCTTCACCACTCAAGTTAATATATATATATATATATATATATATGCATAGGTATAAGCCACAAAGGAAAAATAAACAACGGAGTTTCCGCAAGAACTTTCGACGTTCAATGTCCTTTACTTAGCAGATAAACTGACTTACATGAGGAATTGACAGTACAGGAAAGCTCATATAACTGACAGATAGGGATTATAAGGAGATTATTACTTAGAATCCGGCACACCTGGAGAAACAGTAACCTTTCCAAACAAGCATAAACATGAGTACAATTTAAAAAAAACAAAAAGATTAAGTCAATCTACTCAGAAACAAGGGCAAGACAATTAAAGGATAATATAGGATGACAGCTATTCAGAACTTTGGTAAACAAAACCTTATTCACAATACATATTAAATATACATATACAACGAAGATATCTCTAAGGCAACTGATTTGTATTTAAGTCTGTAATTATATCTTTGAGGTAATTCTTAAACATGTTACAAATGCAAGGGTCTAAATGAAACAGGCCACGACTTATATTAAAATTACAATGTGAAGTAAATTGTATTATAGCAGATTTAAAAGATTTCGTGATAAGACATCTTTTCACCTTGCAATTACTGAACTACCAATCCAATTTATTCGGTGGTTGTTTTCACTTAGATGAATGAATATTGCATTAGATGTTTGCCCAGTTTTTACATAATATTTATGCTGGCTTAATCTTACTTCTAAGCCCTTGATATACTTCGAAAGTTTATATGAATTTGAACCAACGGTACTGATAATAGGCCGCACAAAGAAAATAACCCTATGCGGCCTATTATCAGTACTGTTGGTTCAGTTTTTCCTTCTTTCATTACTAAAACAAATAATAAATGAAAAATCATAAAATAAAACACGCAGTACTTTTTGGACGGAAGCCCGTTTCCCAACTAAATATTATAATAAAGCAAAAATGCCATTTAAAAAAAAGAAAATTTACATCATATTTGAAAAAATACCATTTACTTTGCAATAGACGGTAAACTCCTCTCAAGTTCTCCCATTGGACATAGAGAAATGTAAAAATGAAAAACTAAAAAAAAGACGTAATTAGAGAAATGTAAAAATAAAAAAATAAAGAAATAAAAAAAAAGACGTAATTAGCAATAAAAAAATCGCGTCTAACAAATCTACTGACTGCCGTATTTTCTTAGTCTTGGCGCGTCTATGGATTAAGTTATCTCCATCAGCGATGATTCGTTATATGGGCTTCTTAATCTAATATTTCCCTTCCCGGTGCCTGTAACGACGCTGAATCAGCATTGTCTCTGAATTGTTCCGTCTACTAATTGTCTCTCCTTCCTCAGAGTCGTGAGAGTTAAAACCTGTCTCTACATTATTCTATCTCATGGTTTCATTCCTGAGAGTCTCGTCACTAAAAACAATCTCTAATTCATTCTCTCTTATTTTTTCATTCCAGAGAGTACTGGAACCGAGCGCTATCTCTAAATCATTCTCTCTTTTTGTTTTATTCCTGAGAATCTAGCACTAAACACTAGCTCTTACTTATTCTTTCTTATTGTTTCATCCCTAAGAGTCTTGGGAACTAAACTATATCAATAATCTATTCTTTCTAATCGTTGTATTCCCGCGAGTCCTAGAGCTAACACTTACCTCTAATCTATTCTTATTTTCATTTCTAAGAGGCCTGGAACCAAACACCACCTCTAACTTATTCTTGTTGTTGCATTCCTGAGAAGCCTGGAACTAAATCATAACTCTAACTCATTCTTACTATTTCGTCCCTGAGAAACCTGGAACTAACAACTACCTGTAACTTATTTTTATAGTTTCATTTCTGACAGTCCTGGAACTAAAGCCTCCAACTCATCCTTATTGTTTCGTCCATGAGAAGCCTGGAACTAGCAACTACCTGTAACTCATTTATGTTGTTTTGTTCCTGAGAGGCCTGGAACTAAACACCACCTCTAACGTATCCTTGTTGTTTCATCCCTGCCAGCCCTGGAACTAAGCACTGTCTCGGACTTATTGTATCGCATTGCTCCATTTCTGAGGGTCCTGGAATTAAACACTATCTGCAACTTACTTGTATTTTCATTTAATTTTTGAGAGGTCTTGGCACTAAATCACATCTGCATGGAGTCAATAACAGAGGCAATTGCGTATAGACTAAAATTCAAATTTCTGTCCCCTCCTCGCCAACGCGCTACAAAGGAATTTTACCAAACCTGGCTTCTGCCTTTTGCCAAACTGAGTTATAGCTGCCAAGGGTACCCATTCAGATAAGCTCTTTAACCTAAGAAATGGTAAAGCACTTTATAAGTGTTACCAGTTTGAAGAACAATACGTTTCGAGAAGTTGAGCCTTTGTCACTCTTGCAAAGTGCAAATATGTAGCAATAGATTCCTCTATTTGAATCATATCATTTTTTTCCTAATTCCCATTTCTTCTTCATTCCCAATATACATTTCTTCTCGTAATCATCAATCACCATGAAGGCAGCACTCCCATCAAAAGCAAGTACGATATGACTACATTTAAATTTCATGATGCTTGTCTGCATCTATTATTTTCCACGGGTGCGCAAGAGTTAAATCCTTCATCACGAACGAAAAAAAAGCCATTTGAATGTCTCATTTATTTCAGCCAAGTCGAAACATTTTGAAAAGTTATTTCCAATGTAATGGTCCTTACACTCCAGCAGAATAAACTGTGAAATATCTCATTTTCAAAGTGAATAAACAACGCTCATATTATGGCTATCTGATCAATATATTTGAAATCCAACAGAATTTATATCGTACTAAGTAAACACTAGCCAGACTTTAAATATTCTAAGCTTTTGTATGTTACATCCCCCTTTTCACAATTTTTATGAGTCCTATAAAATGAATTTAACTTTTCTCACAACAAAAACTGAATATATATATATATATATAATATATATATTAATATATATATATAGTATATATATACACTATATATATATATTACACTATATATATATATATATATATATATATTATATATATATATATATATATATATTATATATTATATATCAAAACGTACCTTCAAAAATGACAAAAGATGTCAGTAACATTGCATTTGTATTTTAAATACATTCGAGTACATTATGTTGATCCACCCTTTCTATTTTACTCTTTTGCAACAGATGCCTGTCTGTTATTCACAAAAAAAGAAAATTACACGAAAACGCATTACACAAACGTATAACGAGACATATTGTATTTCCATTCGTATTTCTAAAAGTTACTTTTGCTCTCGCTGCAATTTTATTCTCCTTTAAAATATATGGCACTCTACTCTACGATAGCTCATTTGTCAAGCAGAAGGTGCTTTTAGCCTGTTCCATAATAATGCCTGAATATCATGAATAACATACACGAGAGTGGGCGTCTGCATATCATGAATAATTTGAACGAGCGGGCCTTGTGATTCTCGGAGTAAACTCTAGTACTGTAGTCTTGAAAAAACAGCCGTGAGCAAATAAATAAATAAATAAATAAATAAATAAATAAATAAAAGTAAATAATATAAAATAAAAAAAGGTGTTGAACCAAAGTGCAAATATTCTGGGCATGGAAATGGGTGAGAATGGAAACGAATGTTTACGGGAGACTGAATATGTCCCTACGAGGACGGGAATTCTTGAAGGGTAATTTTGATGCAAACTTTGGTGACAAGTGAAAATTCGTCGCATTTTCCAGGCATGTAGTGTCGTCTGAGGGAATGAGACTGGATGGAAGGCTTTGGGAATGTGTTCTCAAAGGGTTTGGCTGTTCTGGAATATCCAGTTTCCTGAATGTTTATAAACCCTTTGCGTAGTTCGAAAAGGGAACATGGTTAGCATGCTAACTGAATGGAATATGTAGTTTCCAGAAAATCTTATTTACGTTACATGTATCTGCCTGGAAAAGGGAAACTGGTTACCATGCTTGCTCAATGGAATCTCTATTCTTCAGAATAAGTTTCTTTACCTTACTGCCACTTGCAAAAGGAAAACTGGCTAGCTTGCTTACTGTATGGAATACCAAGTTTTCAGAATGAATTTACACACCTTACTAGTACTTGGAAATGGGAAACTTGTTAGCATGCTTACTCTATGAAATACGCAGTTTTCAGAATGAGTTCATTTACCTAATGTGTATTTGGAGATTGGAGGAAAACTGGTTAGCTTGCTTACTGAATGGAATACCTTGCTTTGAGAATAGGCTTTTATACCTTATGAATGCTTTGTAAAAGGAGACTGGTTAACTTGCTTACTGAATGAAAGATCCAGGTTTTAGAATAAGGTTATATACCTTGTGTGTTCTTGGTAAATGGAAACTTGTTACCATGCTTACTGAATGGAATACCCTACATTTAGAATAAGTTTATATACCTTATGTGTGATTTGCAAAGGAAGACTTATTTGCTTGCTTACTAAATGGAATATCCAGGTTTTAGAATAAGATTATATACCTTGCGTATTCTTAGTAAAGGGAAACATGTTACCATGCTTACTGAATAGAATATCCTGCTTTCAGAATAGGTTTATATATCTTATGTGTGCTTTGCAAAGAGAGACTGGTTCGCTTGCTCACTGAATGGAATATCCAGGTTTTAGAATACGTTTATATACCTTTCATATACTTGGTAAAGGGAAACTTGTTATCAAGTTTATATACAATATATATAAAAGAAGAACATAAGGGAGGAACAAGGTGACTAAGGAAAACGGGAGCTAAGGGGGATGATTAATGCTCATTGTTCATAGAGAAAATTGAAAGGGATTTATTCCGATAAGTAATTAAGTATAAATATTATTGCAGTCATGAGAGATGAGACGAGTAATAAAATATTTGAATCGAAGAAGGGAACAGGAGCATAGCTGCTCATTTGGAAGATAAATGTACCAAATACAAATGAATGGAATAATTAGACTATGCATAGCTGCTAATTTGGAAGATAAACGTACCAGATACAAATGAATGGAATAATTAGAATATATGTCTTCATGACAGGCTGAAAATATTTTAGTCTGACTTGTAATAATGCCTGAATAACATGGAATGGAAAATATATATAAATACAAGCATATATATATATGCATATCTTTTCGAGAAAAGGAAAAACTTGAAAAAAAGAGGTTCGAATTATGAAGTAAGAAGAGATAAAAGGATGAGTGAAGTATTGAGACAAAATACAGACATCAAAAAGCGATGGTTTGGTCAAGCAGAGAAAACTGGAAGCACAAGAGAGTAAGTAAATTCATCAAGACAAAGTACCTCTAAATCAACCACAATGAGACTCCAAAACCTAACCAGGCTAAAGTAAAGTAAAGGTAAAGTAAAGCCACTAGGATAATACTCTAAAACCTAACCAGGATAAATAAGGTTAAAGTAAAGTCACCAGGATAAAGTAACTTTAAATCAACTATAATGCGACTCCAAAACCTAAACAGGATAAAGTAAAGTAAGGTAAAGTCACCATAACAAAGTAACTATAAATCAAACATAATGACTCCAAAATCTTACCAGGATAAAGTAAAGTAAAGTCAAGTCAAGTCACGTTAAAGTCACCAGAATAAAACTTTAAATCAACCACAATGAGACTCCAAAACCTAAGTAAAGTAAAGTTAAAGTAAAGTCCCTAGGACAATGTAACTATAAAGCAGCTGCAATTAGACTCCAAAACCTAACTAGGGTAAAGTGAAGTAAAGTAAAAGTAAAGTCACCAGGATAAAGTACCTCTACATCAACCTAACCAGGATAATGTAAAGTTAAAGTAAAGTAAAGTCACCAGGCCAAATGAACTATAAATCAACCACAATCAGACGTTATATAAACCTCTCCTCCAAAACCTGTCACTCCCAGCATCCACTTATAACGACAAGGGAAGAGAGACACAGAATAATGGACTTTTACTAAGCTCTCTCTCTCTCTCTCTCTCTCTCTTCCCGTTCTCCCCCATGATAATTACGAGTAGCCTTAATCTCGACGGCTATTCCGTGATTAAACCAAACACAGCATTCATATTCAGAGCCGAATATCAGGATAATGAAAATCTAGGTAATTAACAATATGGCCGGTACAGTAGAGTCAGTAAAGGAAATGTCACCTTTGTGCGGTTTTACCCTTAAGCGCACAACCATCTTGTTCGACTAAATACAGTAATCAATTCACGCCATAGAGTATTTTTTCACGTCCGCCCACACAAAAAAAAAAAAAATAAAAAAAATACCGTGAAAAATAATACAGAAAGTAGCATACTTACAGTGGGCCATTCATTTAGAGATTATTTGTTCTCTTGTAAAAGAAAATGAGAAATTTGGCCGGGATGATTTTATTAATAAAAAATTGCCTAAATTCATTACTTTGCACAAAAGAGATTCTTTGGTCGTCGGTATTTTCATGCTGAACGTATGCAAAACATGGCGGTATTTTCATACTCTTTGGCGAACATTTTATAAATAACGTAAGCGTAGTATTCCTAATTCCTACTAGAGAAAGTATCTTTCTATGCGGTGTAATAAAAAAACATT
>NC_087206.1:7206769-7244269 GCF_015104395.2 Macrobrachium nipponense
CGTTTACTAAAATATTATGTTGTAGAAAGCCCACTAAAATTTCAATTTTTCCCAAAATTTGTGGCGTCTTACAACACAACAGATATATATATATATATATATATATATATATATATATATATAGATATATATATGTGTGTGTGTGTGTGTGTGTGTGTGTGTGTGTGTATGTATGTATGTACACATACATACATTAATACACACACATATATATATATTGCCATGAAATCCTTTGCAATTAAAGTGAATTTTGAACAGTTACAGTACTGCACTTTCATTTCTTTATTACTAAAATACTTAATTCGTTTATCATTTTCACTTATATTCGACCAACAGTTAGGGTAAATATACCAACGATTATATGTACCCTAACTGGCAACTCAGTTATATCTTTATCCTCAAAAACACGACTTGTATCCACGGTACTAAAACTCCCATTGCAGCGATAAATCTTACATGATTTAGAAGCCAGGTCCTGTTTATATGTATTTGCTCGTAATACTTTACAGTCCACGAGAGCTGTTAAGGTTTATTTATGAGCTGTAATAGGTCCAAATAGAGGAAGGAGAGAGAGAGAGAGAGAGAGAGAGAGAGTTACCAAGGAATGACAAGGATTAAGATGTCTCAAAGAATTGTTAGTCCATCCGAGGAGTCCTCTTGTACTCACTTATCTCTAGGAGCAGGTTTTATTGTTCATTCACAGTGTCTTAATGATTTTGTCTAGCTTTCTTTTAAACTCTCCCACACTGATACTGTTTACAACTTCTGGTGGCAATTTATTGCATGTGGCACATATCTTGTATGTAAAGAAGTTCCCAAAGTGGCATGTGTTGTATTTCTTCAGCTCTAGTTTCCATCTATTATTTCTTGTCTTAGAGAGAGAGAGAGAGAGAGAGAGAGAGAGAGAGAGAGAGAGAAGAGAGTGAAATCTTGCACATCTTGTGGAAATGAATATTTTATATCACCTTAATGTGATCGAATGAAATACCTTTTCATATTATGTTGAAGTAAAATTCATCTACATTATTTTCAATAGAGGAATTGCACCTGGTCATATGATAACCAGAATCTTAATTGCAATTGTTCCCTGAAAGGACTCATGCAAGTTTTCATTTTAAGCCCTTTCAACTGTCATATGTCTTATAGTTTGTCTGAAAACCACCTCTCTTCATATTATGGAAGCTGCCTTCTGTATTCCTACTTTTAAAAAACGATGCTTCAGAATACAGAAAATGTAATATTATTTGATTTCTTTCTGAAAGGAAGATGTATGCCCCAAATAAAAATATCCATGGCATTTATAGCATATATCTTTCTAGTTCTAATATTACAGTTATTAGATAATTGTGCAAAGAAATTTTCAAAATGCAAATTGTAATTCACGAATTAACAATGGAAATAAATGCATTCGGACCAAAACATTCTACAGTTAATGAATTTGCACGTTACAAATGGGACAATTTTCTATTTAGCTGTACAATTTCCTCCTTGGCAACATCAAATGTGAAATCATTAAAAAAAATTTAATATACTTATTCTAAATGTATGTTATTCTCATTTTCCAAGTTTTAACAAAAAATCTAATTATTCTTACGATTATCGAGAGAGAGAGAGAGAGAGAGAGAGAGAGAGAGAGAGAGAGAGAGAGAGAGAGAGATCTACAATTAAGTTAAAACTTCTCACCACCGAAGTATGAAATTCAATCAGGGAAAATAAAAAAAAATATGAATTACCAACCCAAAATAAATTTCGACAAAAATATCCAATGTAAGTATAAGATGCAGAAGTATCTAATTGCCATAAATATACAATGAGAATGAATTTACAAAATGATAAAAATGCCGTTTAATTTAATTTTTTCTTATAAGTTACACGAAAAAGTTTCGTACAGGTCGTCTCCAGCTGTAAAACGAACGAGAGAAATGAACATGACAACCTGATGATTAAAATGGAATGAATCGCGAAAATAAAAAGCTGCTAAGAAACGCTACATTTAATTTCTAGCAAGGAAAATCCATCTTTATTAATGGGTTTAAGCAGGCTCTTGGTATAATTACATAACAGAGACAGAGATAACATTTTGAGGGTTTAATAATTATATATATAATATATATATATATATATATATATATATATATATATATATATATATATATATATATATTCTATGAGAGTGCACAATTAAAATTACCCGAATGAAACTAGAATCACTAATTAGTGATTAAAATTAATTATCCTTAAAATCTTTATTATTTAGCTGGAGTAATAATAACAATAGCAGAAGTAAATGAGTTGTAATATCGAAATTAATTACCCTTAAAATCCCTATTAAACAGCTGCAGTAATAACGACAATTACAGCAGTCTTTGAGTAAAACTCCTGAATTGTCTAAAATACCTGATTTAAAACCTACATTTGTATAAAAATGTTTATCACCAAAAGGGCTTCACTGGACGAAGTACCTCTTCAGAGTGAGGCACTCACGCTGAAGAGGCACTCGGCGAAAAATAAGAAAAAGTGTATAAGATAAATAAACGAAATGGGACTTGTAATGGCTTTGAAGACGAACAATTATAACTGCACAGTTGAACCGAATTATACTTGTTTTGGGCGAGATGCGTAATTGCATCTAATCTTATACGTCATCGTTATGGAGAATAATAATTATAGTTCCGCCGGCGAAGCTGAAGGAGGTTATGGTATTAAACGGAGTTATTTGTTTGTTTTTGTGTTTCTTAGCGTGTTAGTTGGCATTTGAATATGAGATTTAGGCCCAGGGGCCAAGCGCCGAGACCTGTGAGATCATTCAGCGCTTGAAAGGAACTTGAGAGTAAAAGATGCAACAAAGGAATTGAATTAAATTGAATATTGAATTTAGGCCAAGGGACAAGCACTGGGATCTATGAGGTCATTCAGTGCTTAAAGGGAACTTGAAAGTAAAAGATGTTTGAAAGATGCATCAGGAGGAAAACCTCAGAGCAGTTGCACTATGAAACAATTGTTAGAGGTTGGAAAGTAGGATGGAAGAAAGAGAAAACAGAGAATATGAACGGAGGCATAGTAAAAGGAATGAAATGGGTTGCAGCTAGGGGCCAAAGGGACGCTGCAAAGAACGATACGTAATGCCTACAGTGCAACGCGTAAGGTGCACTGATGGCACTATACCCCTACGCCGTTTAACGCATTGATAAACAAGATTACACAAAACCTGATGGGTGGATTCTTAAAAAATTTTCACCAAAAGGTGGTCCTCGTTAACCTGCGGATCTGCGTTAAGGGGATTTGGTGGAAAGGAGGGGTGGTGAGAGGGTGGTGAATAGAGGAAAGCTCAGCCTTGGCGGAGATTTGCGTTTTACGTTGGCTCTGTTGTCGCGTCAAATATACAAAAAATAAGGTTTCATACATTTAAGAAGATTGTATAACATATATTAAAAGTGTGTGAACATTCCAACAAATGTACATCACTACTGAAACATAAAATAAACAGAACATTTTACACAATATTTTATTACGAAAGAGTTTACATTTATTACGGAAGAGTTCACGCAATATTTATTAGAATATAAATTTTCTTATATTCTTCGGACTAGTGTTGCTTCTTTAACATTAAAACTAGAAGAAATTTAAGTTCACCCAACATATAATAAAGTATATCATTTGGTAACCTTCCTTGAGTTCGTGAAAGAAACCAAGAAAAAAAAACATTAAATAAGAGAAGATTAATATTTTAATTCACACAAACCGTAAGCACGTTCCATTTATAGTCCCCTAACAAAAATATGTTCAGCTACATTACACAATTATTTTATCTCCCTCTACGACGAGAGAGAGAGAGAGAGAGAGAGAGAGAGAGACATTTACCACAATCCCAGTCATCATAATTATTTCGGCATTCTCCCTTGACATAGCTGTTCTATCTGCATCCCAACCGATTCCCACAGCCATCCCCAAGAGAGAGAGAGAGAGAGAGAGAGAGAGATCCCCCTCCCTTTGTTCTAAATCATCGATAAGCATCTTAGCAGACAAGTACTGTTCTCGTAAACGTTTGGTTTTGATGTACTCTACTGTTGCCGCCGTCGATGAGAGCTACTAAGGTTTACTAATGTTCAACGGGGATTAGGTTACACAATAACCCGCTCAGAGAGAGAGAGAGAGAGAGAGAGAGAGAGAGAGAGAGAGATAAACGCAGGAACAAAAAGATATGGTAGACTACAACAGGGAGAGAGAGAGAGATAGAGAAGAGTAACAAAAAGATGAGAGAAAAGGTGAGAGAGATACGCATAACATAAAGAGATACAAAAGCTGGAAGAGAGAGAGAGAGAGATGGGGAGAGATGTTGAGAGAAGAGAGAGAAGAGAGAGAGAGGAAACAAAAAAGATAAAATTTGTAGACAAAAAAAAAATGCTGTGAGAGAGAGAGAGAGAGAGAGAGAGAGAGAGAGGAGAGAGAGGACAAAAAGTAAATGTAGACCAACAAAAATGCCAGAGATGAGAGAAGAGAGAGAGAGAGAGAGAGAGAGAGAGAATTCAAATACTTTTTCTGCCTCATGAACACTCAATTGGCCTGAAGTATGAAATTCATTACATTAATAACCTTCTTTCTTCACTTCTCACGTATGATTAAAATTTCATATAAATGTCCTGATAAACTAAAATTTTAAATAATACCAAAAAAAAAAAAAGAAAAAAAAAAAAAAAACCTGAAGATGTTTTATTAATTTCATCCATACTTAAATTGACAGAGAACACCAGGTTAATTTTTCCACTTCCTATAATCTTGCACAAAAAAGGATATATACGAACGTACGAGCAGTATTACACAATTTTGCTAAATTAATTTTCAACGGAAATAACACATGCTAGAAAATTGAAACGGGAAATACTAGCTTAGTTTTCAGAGGTCACTGTGTAGCAAATAAAAAAAATATAAATAGCTATACAAGTATAATAATATATATATATATATATATTATATATATATATATAGATATATATATATATAATATATATATATATATATTATATATATATATATATATATATAATATAAAATATATACTATATATATATATATATATATATATATATTATACACATAAGTGTTTTTCAAAGATATAAAACATATGGGCATGTATATGTATATATACGTATATATATGTATATATACGTATATATAATATGTATATATATATATATATATATATAATATATATATATATATATATATATATATATATATTATATTACCAACTACAAAAATGAAAACAAATGACTGTTTTCTGCAAGGCAACGACTTCCATTATTGTTCTAACATTTCTAACTTGTGACTTAAACAACAATATAATCATCAGCCAACTTCTTGGAGTACCTGCTGACGTCGGTATCGTGTAACTTTAACCTTTAACAAAAATACGTGAACATAAAACACTTCATTGTGTATATCTAGAGATGTGAGTATTCCTTTTCTATACTTTATCATGTTTTGTCTATTTCCTTCCTCAAGTTTCGTTCTTTTCAATTTGTAGGTTTAAAACAAAAGCAAAGGACTTTATGCTGACGTAAGGCAGTACAGTACGACTTGCGTTTTTGCTTATGCCATGTACAGAGAGACAGGGAGAGAGATTTCTGACTATATAAATATCATATAGTTGTTGTTTGGATATTGCATACTTTAGAAATAAAAAAACCTCTTTAAGAGAGAGAGAGAGAGAGAGAGAGAGAGAGAGAGAGAGAGAGAGAGAGAGAGAGAGAGAGAGAGATTTTCTTACTATAAAAATATATAGTTGTTGTCTGGATATTGCATACTTTAGAAATAAAAAAACCTCTTTGAGAGAGAGAGAGAGAGAAGAGAGAGACCCTGAGAGACGAGGAGTTGAGAGAGATGAGAGAGAGAGAGAGAGAGAGAGAGAGAGAGAGATAATATTCAAAATGCTTTGAACCATATTATGTTAATAAGTTTTAACTGATTTCTTTCGACAGTAAACCAACAATGAAAGTAAGTTACATAACAATAAGCGTTGATGGAGACATGATAAAAAAAAATAATAAGATAAAGGTGACTTAGAGTATCCTGAAAACCTTTGTCTTCAGTCAAGGGTTAATAAAAAAAAAAAGAGCGATTTGGTTTCATCTATAGTAACACTTATCAACCTCGACATTTGAACTATATATAAAGGACAAATTAATTTAACCATTTCTCTCCCATTGCTGGCAACATGTTTCTAGCGTTTCTTGTTGATAATAATTCTACAAAACACATTTCCACAACAAATCCTCCGCAAGCTTCGCAAAAAACCACACCACTTACAGCAATATAGCGTATAATGTTGCACCTTTTATAATAAAATAGTGGAATACAGGTGTTAGATCTATTTACAGCTGCTGGGTAACATTGTTTAATCATTTCTTTGCTCCGCGTTTTCTTTGACCTCGCTAAAACCGCAAGTAAACGTTAAGTGGTAAATAAGAGTATGTATATATATTTATATGTGTGCATATATATGTATATATATATATATATATATATATATATATATATATATATATGCACACTATGGTTCATGGCTATATTTGCACGGAAATATATATTTTAATCCCATTTTGATAAAACGTTTGAACGTTTCTAATGTGACTAACACAGATTTAAATGCTTCATCAACTCTCTCTATATCTCTCTTCATATGAATATACATGCATACACACACCCACACATCATTATATGTATATATATATATATATATAATATATATATATATATATATATATATATATATATATAAAATCGTAAATAAAGATAAATGCCACGAAGGAAAAATAAACGAAGGAGTCTGCAAAGATCTTTCGTGTGGACACGATTAAGAAGGTGACTCAGACCCTCGGAAAATCTAATCCTTCTGCATTTACTTACCCAAACACCTTAGCCAAATCCCTGACCTAACGTCCAACAAAAGACATCCCCCAAGGACACTGGGGTTTATCAAATCCATGCCAGGACTGCGAGCAATCTTACCTCGGATTTACAGGTAAATCACTTCCCCAGAGATTAATACAACACAAACGGTCAGTTAGGTATGGACAACAGAACTCAGCTATTTTCAACCATAGAAATGAACATAACCATAGAATAAACTGGAATTTGTCACGTATAATTTATAGCAGCAACTGCCGGTACAAGAGTCAAATGATGGAATCGGCCTTAATAAAAGAGAGGCAGGTAATGGACATCTCAAAAGGAGCATGGGATTCAGATACGATCGACAAGATTTTTATTCATCCAACGCTTGAGAAGATTAAAGGAAGATTATCAGCGTGGTGACCTAAATTGGCTTGCCTGTGGAAGGACCTCTTGGTATAAATACCACCTTTTCTGTAAACTTTTCTCATTCATCTACCTGAAGAGGGAGACAGCAGTCTCTGAAATATAGTACTTTTCTCTCTATATTTTGGTGATTTTTATGGGCTCCTTTTATTAGATATATATATATATATATATATATATATATATATATATATATATATATATATATATATATATAATTTATCAATAAATTTTACTATTTTACACACACACACACCACACACACACACACACACACACATATATATATATATATATATATATATATACATATATATATATATATATATATATATATATATATATATATATATATATATATATATATATATATATATATATATATATATACACACACACATACACACAGTACGTGGCTGCCACTAAACCTACACATGAAATCCTCATTCTTCTTACATACAAAGACCACGCGCCCCCGCCACCGCCACTCCTCCCCCCCCCCAAAAAAAAAAATAATAATAAGTAATTGTGAATTCACTTTATCAAGGGAGTGACTGGCGGCACTCTGAGAGAGGCACTATGTGACATCTACGCACCGGTACTCCCCGTTATTCATAACCTATGCCTTTTTGGGTTGGAATATGGTTGACAGCGGCTACCAAAAGGCATAGGTTGAGCGTAGGAGCACTTATCATATATAAAATTCCCTTTGGCTCAAAGTTACCCTTAAGGTAAAGCGAATTCGATATTACTGTAGTTTTTTTTATGGCGTGCTAAAATCTAACACACCGTGATGTGTTGGATGGAATTTATCTATATGCACACACAAAGAACCATGTGTCCATACACACACACACACACACACACACACACACACACACATATATATATATATATATATATACATATAAATATATATAGATATATATATATATAATATATATATATATATAAAGAATACGTATTTGTATATAAGTATATGATACTTTATATATAACTCTATATATATATATAATAATATATATATATATATATATATATATTTATATATATATATATAATAAGTATATTATAGATAGCATCTACATGAACAAACACAAGTTGTGAACCGTCCGTGCAGGTTTCCATATATAAATAATATATTTACTTTTCAGTTGATATTTCGCAATTAACATTACTGAATAAATAAGAATTATTCCGACAACTTTAAGCAAAAAAAAAAAAAAATAAAAAAAAAAAAAAAAATGGTATGATTAAAGGTGTTTACATATAATGGAAAATATTTACAAAATAAACCAGAAAGTGATTTGGCAAATGAGCCCTCTCGTACATAGTTAATACTTAGGCTTATCCGATCATGGTCACTGATTGATATGTATATAAACACCTTTAATCATAACAACATCGGCCCCCCCCCTTTTTTTTTTGCTTACACTAGTGGAATTAATTCTCCGTTATTCCATAATTCTAATTGTGAAATATCAGCTCAACGAGCATCTGCTGGTCATCCTTGACCAAATAAGCAAGTCATATTAATAATCTCCGCTCCTTCACGCTCTGAAAATCTATAATTCTATGTCTAGATCTCCTACATATTCTAGTACATTTACAATTCTACGCCTAGACACCCTAAATATTATAATAATTTTAAAATTCTCCATCCAAAAGACCTAATTATTTGAAAACGCTTAAAATTCTACGTCTAGAGACGCTAAAAATTTGAAAACTTTAAAAGTTCTAGGTATAGAGACCGTAAATATTTGAATACAATTAAAATGTCACGTCTGGAAAAAACTTAAGTATTCCATTAAATTAGACGCTCTACATCTAAAACCACAAATATTTGAATGCATTTCAAATTTAACGTCTGGAAGCCCTAAATGTTTGAATATATTTAAAATCCTACGTCTGGAAACAATAAATACTTGAATATGTGTAAAATTCTACGTCTAGAAACCCTAAATATTTCAATAGATTTAAATTTCTACGTCTAGAAACCTTAAATATTTCAATACATTAAAAATTCTAGGTCTAGAAACCCTAAATATTTGAATACATTTAAATGTCTCCATTTGGAAACCATTAATATTTGAATATATTAAAAAAAAATCTGCGTTTAGAGACCCTAAATATTTAAATACATTTACAATTCTACGTCCCTAAACATTTGAATAAATATAAAATTTACGTCTAGAAACCCCTAAACATTTGAATAAATAATAAACTTACGTCTAGAAACAATAAACATTTGAATAAATAAAAATAATTACGTCCAGAAACACTACACATTTGAAATAATTTAAAATTTAACCCCTTCAAACCCTAAATATTTCAATATATTTAAAATTCTACTTCTAGACGCCATATACATTTGAATAAATTTAAGATTCTACCTTTTAAAAATCTAGATATTTAAAGGGATTTAAAATTCTACTTCTGGAAACCTTGAATGTTAAAAGGCATTTAAAAATCTACGTCTAGAAACCTTAAATATTTAAAGGCATTTAAAAATCTATGTTTACAAGCCTTAAATATTTTAATGCAATTAAAATTCTACGTCTAGAAACCTTAAATATTTTAAGGCATTTAAAATTCTTCGTCTAGAAACTTGAAATATTTTAAGGCATTTAAAATTCTACGTCTAAAACCCTGAATATTTCAGAGTCTATCTGGGCTCGCATTTCTTCGCAACAAATCGCTTCGAGGAGCGACCAGATGAGACGTCATGAATCGAAATACGCGATAACATTAAGTCAGTCCAACATTATAGAGGAGTTATTGTAAGCGTTTCCGAAGCGTTTGGACTTCCTCCAGCGTAATATTTCTTTTATAAATTGGACGGAGTAGAAGAAGAAGAAGAAGAAGAAAAAGAAGAAGAAGAAGCCTGCAAAGGGACATATGGGAAGAAGTACGACATTCGCTCAACATAATGAAAATTGCCTCCTTGAATTAGGTTCTTGGGGGAAATGAACGGTGGCCATCTAAAGATGCTACTCACATACATCCTTTCGTATTTTTTTTATGAGCAATCACACATATAAACGAATCATTACAAGTAGCTTCCGCCTCGGGGATCTCTCTCTCTCTCTCTCTCTCTCTTATATTCTTTTTATCTCGTACTCTAGGGGAGATAATTTGAAGGAAATGACTGTATTAAAAAGTAAAAAAAAGAGAAATGAGATATACAACCTGGAAATTGTGTGTATGTATATATATATATATATATATATATATATATATATATATATATATATATATATATGATTCCTATTACATCACCATGGATCATATACACGCATTAAGCTACAAATCTCCTTTAATATCTAATTCGCTCTACCTCGAAATTGATATATATATATATATATATATATATATATATATATATATATATATATATATATAAGCCATCAATTATCATTATCATTCAGATGATGAACCCAATTCGTATGGAAGAAGCCGACAAAGATCGATCGACTTTAAATTCAAGCTTCCAAAGAATATGGTATTCATTTGAAAGTAACAGAAAGTAATGAAAAAAAGAGAGAGAAAAGACCAGTTATTAGAAAAGTAAAAATGAAATAAAAACTTTAAAAAAACTGATAAAAATATAAGTCAATTACTAAAATACAAGGAGAATTGCCTGAGTGTAGTGCACGAAAATTATATTTATTTAACTTTCGAAGGGACAACCTCCCTTCCACCGACGAGGAAGGGAAGTGGTCCCTTATAAGGCTTAACAAACTTCATTTGTGGTCTGTGGGTTTTACTTAGTCTGGTATACAAGGAAAATGGGATTTTATGGTGCGTAGGTATACATATCTACATATATGTACGTAAATATATAAGTATACGAATGTATGTATATAATATATATATATATATAAATATGTGTGTGTATATATATACTAATAATAATATATATATATATATATATATATTGAATATATATATATTTATTATATATAAGCCCTATTCGTATGGAAGAAGCAACGACAAAGATCGATCGACTTTAAATTCAAGCTTCCAAAGAATATGGTATTCATTTGGAAAGAAGAAAAGAAAAGAAAAAAAAAAAAAAAAAAAAAATATATATATATATATATATATATAATATATATATATATATATATATGTATATATATATCCGGTAGATGCCATCCAGTTAAAATGAGGTCGTGTTATCAATTGTATTAATGCACATAACAACTGTGTATGTATTAAAGGTAATATAAATGCAAACACCACACGCGCGCAAACATACACACACACACACACACACACATATATATATATATATATATATATATATATATAAATATTATATATATATATATATATATATATATATATAATACTTATGTATTGAATTCATGAGCCTATAAAATGTTTATGACAGGATGAATGGAAAGGAAATGAGGAGGGTATTAATGATGCATGCTACGATAAGTCGCCGAGAGATAAGTAGCAGAAGAGTTTTTATTTCGTGTAAAAGTGAGCCTCAGAAACTTTGAGAAACTTATATGTCTTTTTTAATCAATTAACAGCTTCATGGCTGGATATGTGTGAGTATTATTATTATTATTATTATTATTATTATTATTATTATTATTATTATTATTATTATTATTATTAGTCTTATTTAAGTTGATTAAACCTTTTCACATGGAACTAGCACATAGGGGCCATAAACTTGAAATTCAAGCTTCCAAAGAATCTTGGTTTCAACCTTACATCACAGACCCAACACTGCAGTAGTAACTGATCATGAATACAGAGCCAGTGATTTTTCATCGTCCAGGAGGATACGTTAACCCACGACATCTGAGTGGCATTTCGCAACACTAACCACTATACCAGAAGACGGAGTTATGAGTGAAAGTGAGGAATAATAATAAGCCTGATGGCAAATGGAAATATAGAAGTGAAGGAAACGGTTAATTCATATGGGATTACATATAATGAATAAGGAAAGGGTGAAAAAGAAGAAGTAGGTCATATAAGTAGATGAATCAAGAAAAGTATAAACCTGGGATCACTTGGGGACACCACAAAAGATAAGAATAGGGATTTTTGAAAGGATTGTTTAGCCTACTCTCCTTTAGAGAAGTGATGTGTGGATGCTAGATGGAATTGAAATGAAAACCGGGTTTGTGAAAATTGTAAGGTTGAGAAATTCAGAGCTAAATAGAAGTTTTGAAAAGGTTACCATATATTGAGATGGTTTGGTCGTTAAAGAAGAATGAAAGCAACAGGTTGCTGAAAAGTGTGTATACGACAGAGCTGTCTCATATATATACGCATATATATATATATATATATATATATATATATATATATATATATATATATATATATATATATATATATATATATATATATATATATATATATATTTGTCCGCAACTCAGGCAGAATAGTCAAGACACGAATTTCAAAAATCATAGCTGAAAAAATATTTAAATAAACTGAATCTACTTGAATTACGTGACTTGTTAACACACTGCGCTCGTGTGTGTATGTGAGTGTGTGTGTGTGTGAGTGTGTGTGTGTGTGTGTGTGTGAGAGAGAGAGAGAGAGAGAGAGAGAGAGAGAGAGAGAGAGAGATATTTCTTTTTATTCTCTCTTTAAGTCAACAGTAACCGTGCATAAAGAAAGTGTCTGAGAATCCTGGATAAGAGAAGATGAAATGCAAATAAAATGTTACGTGTTTGAGAGAAGAGAGAGAGAGAGAGAGAGAGAGAGAGAGAGAGAGAGAGAATATATCTTTTAATTCTCTCTTTAAGTCAACAGTAACCGTGCAAAAAGAAAGTGTCTGAGAATCCTTGATAAGAGAAGATGAAATGCAAATAAAATGTTACGTGTTTGAGAGAGAGAGAGAGAGAGAGAGAGAATTTATAACTTCCCTATTCATACTTATTCTGGACTTTATTTGATTTGAAATCCAGCTTTACTCTCAATGCATTAATATATGTAAATGTCGAGTTCAGAGCTACGTAGGTCTTTATGCTTATAATCGTTGCTTCTTTACTGAACATTTACATATTCTTTATAACATTACTTAAAGAAAAGAGTATTACAAAACTAATTGTATTTGCATTAATGTTTACATTTACTTGGCATTGCGAGTGTTTTAGAGATGTATATAGCGTGTGGAGTATGTAAACATATGCAAACACACTATACAGTGACTGTATATATGTATGTGTACATATAGAAATATATTAAATATAGTTATATGCATATGTATATATATATATATATATATATATATATATACATATATATATATACACACACACACACACACACACACACACACATATATATATATATATATATATATATATATATATATAATATATATATATATATATGTCACTACCAGGTTTATCCACAAGCAGAAGAATCACGCTTGAAGTCACAGTATAGCAAACTTTCATAGCACTACGACACACACACAAAAACATAATTGATAGCCGCTAGGTTCGTAAAACATCTGATGTCTAATTGAAAACAAAACTACTTATAGAACAACCAACTGAAATGAGTTACGGGAGTATTTCCTTTTAATCTGAAGTCAAGAGTGACATATCTATTTGTTCTGAAGTCAAGTGTAACATGTCTATTTGTGACATATCTATGTGTGATATTTATGATGTGATATGAAAGCAGTAACATGAAATTAACATCAAATAAATTAAAAGAGAGAAATATCTATAAACGACGTGAATTAAACAAGATTCATCATTCTCAAAACTTACCTAAACCGTGATGTATTATTGAAGACGACACCTGAACGAGAAGCATCAAGAATTGGCAAACGCAGAACAGAAGCTTCAATCTTCGCAAATAAACTTTCTCCATCATAATACAAAGTACTTTCGAACGGAAAAGTGAAACAATACGAGCGATTTACCAAGGCAAGCTCCTCCTCCTCAGACCTAAACCCTTCTTCTCACTTTCTTGATTTTCTTTATCTTTCATCTGGACATCTCCTTGATGCAAGAACATCTCGTGACATCTCTCGAAGTCTTGCTTTCGGGTCTCGGGACGCATAGAGACATCGAAAGAGACAAATATACAATCTGCATTTCTCCGTCTGTTGACTTTTCCACAACTTTCGTCTCGCGACGTCTTAATCTGCGTTCCAAAGACTTCGTTCACTGTTAAGGAAAATCTTAAAATTGTTGTGTATTGAATAACGGTATAACTCTGTATTCACTTCCTTCAACACTCGAAATCGTATGAACTTAACATTTCTTTTCTTCTCGGCGAACGATCTCCAAAACTATCCAAGAAAACATTTGTTAACAAAAGTTTTGCGAAGAATTAAGCTATTAACAAACAAAAAAAAGTTCGCCGAAGTCGGTGACTTTTAACTAAATTCAACATGAGGAGATGCAAACATATCCCCGGGGCCTTTTCACTGAGAGAGAACAAAGAGTGTTCTGCCGCAGAACAAAATGAACAGGTCGCGAGAACCGCCAGGAAAGGAACGGTACAGATGTGCTCTTTCCCCTGTACGAGCCTATTGCACACTGAAGCTTCTCTCTCTCTTTCTCTTTCTCTCCCTCTCTCTCTCTCTCGCACGCGTCACGGCGACCTGGGAGACGAGGTGCGTAAGAACCCCTTCACACCTCACTGAGGAATCAAGTTCTTTGGATGGAAGAACTGTGTAGGATACAGCTTGCTTCTGTTGTTGTTCTTGTCTTATTAATACACACACACACACACACACGCACGCACGAACGTGCGCGGGCACAATTTTATTTCTATACACATATTATGCATACAAGAATTCATATTTTTTTCATGTATGTGCGAATGTGAGTAATATGTATCCCCCCTATTTTTGGTGCGTGTGTGACTGTGTGTGCGTGTTTGTGTGTGTAATTGTCTACGCGTTGTGTTTATTAATAACAGGAGAAGAAGAAATCGATAAAAGCTACGTCTTAGAAACCATATGTTGTGGTTTTGTTCCTAAAAAATCTTTCGTAAATAAAAAAACTGTTTAACCAAACTTTTCCCTGATTTTACAACGTAAAAAAACGAATATTTTGTCCATATATAATCATATCATGAACTTAATCAAGGTAATAGTGAAATATTATAAAAGGGAAATATTCTCAGACGCACTAAAAATATATCTTAAGTGGGAATATTTTCAGACGTACTGAAAATCATACTAAGACGGAATATGTTCAGATGCACTGAAAATACATCTTAAATTGAGAATATTTTCAGACGTACTGAAAATAAATCTTAATCTGAAATATTTTTAGATGCACTAAAATAAATCTTAAGTGCGAATATTTTCAGACGCACTAACAACAAATCTTAAGTGGGAATATTTCCAGAAGTACTGAAAAGAAATCTTAAGTGGAAATATTTTCAGAAGCACTAAAAATAAACCTAGAGTGAGAATATTTCCAGACGCACTGAAGATAAATCTTAAGCGGGAATATATCAAGATGCACAAAAATTATATCTTAAAGTGCAAATGTAAATTTGACAAACTGCAATGCTTTTCTGATTAATTTGTAGTTATACTTTTAACTAATTTCACAAAATAAACCACAAATTAATTAGCATAGCATCGCTATCAAATTTACGTTCAGTCCCATATATTCCTAAATACATAAATAAACAAATATCTGGAAAGGTGTGTAAATGTATTAATTTATTCAATAAAATATATCTACAAATTATTCGACATAACATTTATTATCAGTTCCAGATATTCCTCAACAAATCACAACATCCAAAACCTGAAGGATGCTCCTACGCTACACACTGGTATCCCTCTCTTCCCTTCCCCTTCAAAGGACATGAAACACCAGCGAGAATCCTGGCAACGGACTCAAATGTCCCTCACCTGGAAGCGGCTAAAGAAGCCGCCTGGCTTAAATGTCATCGAGCCTTCTGGCAGCGGAAGACAAAAGGGTAATGTAATTAAGGCCTAGAGAAAGCCTTATCAACTTATGATAAGGGATGAAAGGAAGGGAAGCTGGAGAACAAGTCACAGGGACTTTCTTTTTATCTCTCTCTCTCTCTCTCTCTCTCTCTCTCTCTCCTTATAAAGCACTTACTCAAGGTGCCTCTAAAGTCGATTACCATTTGTCTCTTTTTTTTTCCCCTTTTGAGATTTCTTTACGGAATTGAGGTAATTGAGTAGGTTTCGTTGGCGCAACAACCTGAGGGGAGAGAGAGAGAGAAAGAGAGAGAGGAAGGGGGGGTGTGGGTAGGACCGGTCTGGGTGTATAAGACCCTGAGACTGGATAAGGGAAGTATGATGAGGGGGGAAGGTGGAAAGGTGAGTTTGGTGATTGATTAATACTTTCGAATCACGAGAGAGAGAGAGAGAGAGAGAGAGAGAGAGAGAGAGAGAGAGAGAACAACTCAGACGCGGAAGCTATTAAGATGATGTTTGTATAGAGACATGATTGCTCACAAGAAAAAAAAAAGAAGGGTGTATATGAGTTTCGCAGGTGCAACAGCCAGAGAGAGAGAGAGAGAGAGAGAGAGAGAGGAGCTTTTCTGAGGAGAATCAAAATGAAAAATAGCTGTTCCCCAGTCTGCAGTACACTTCAGGGTGCGATAATACCATCCCGTGGGACAGGAACAAAATGGTGTTCTGGTAACTGTGTTTGTAAGTAATATGTAAGGAGGAACAATCTTTAGTCAAATAAAAAAATCTTATGAGTAAAATATACTACATTTGAATCGACTTAATCAGTTTACACAAGTCCAAATGGGTTTTACTTAAAAAACGAAAAATTATGTTGAACGAAATGACAACCCGGAGATGACTACAACAGTTTGAAACATTTGAATTCCTTTTAAACGTCATATTAACAAATGAAGAATATGTTGTGACGCCAGTTTTCATGGCCACAAATCAATCAATCGGTTTAATAGGTGAATAATCGGAAGATATTTTAGCTACAAGTAAAATTATCAAACAATCACAAAATGTTAGCCTTCCATGTACTGTAAAATAGCACGTAGTTTTCTTAGCAAAAATTTAAAAGAAATTAATATTACGTGGAAAGAATCATGATTTAAGAAAACGAAATGAGGGCAAAATCTATGTAAAAATAATCGATAGTTTGCTTGTTTATAATAAACATTATTACCCATATCAGTAATAATGAGAAGGCTTATCAGAATCAACACAGAACACGTAAAAATGCGCCGAAGTTTCTTCGGCTCAATCGAGTTTACTGTACAGCGTATAATACGGTTTGAAACTCTCAAACTCGGCCCATGAAACTCTCAGCCGCGGTCCGTGAAACTCTCAGTCACGGTACGGTGGTGGCTTGTATTGTTGGTATGTTGGTACTATGTTGGCGCAAGACGCACGATCAAGGCTAACTTTAACCAAATAAATAAAAAAAAAAAAAAAAAATTAAAATATGAAAAAAGAAAAACTACTGAGACTAGAGGGGCGCAATTTGGTATGTTTGGTGACTGGAGGGCGGATGATCAATATACTAACTTGCAGCCTTCTAGCCTCAGTAGTTTTTAAAATCTGAGGGCGGACAGAAAAGGTGCGGACGGACAGGCAAATAGCCACCTAAAAAATAAATAAATAAATAAAATAAAAATAAATAAAAATAAACAAAAAATAAAATATAATAATAATACAACGGATATCGAGTAAGTGCCAACGTCAACAAAATGGGAAAAAAGCACGAAAAAAGAAAGAGGGCGGAGATAAATATTACTTGGCTTAAAAACAAATTTATGAGGAGTTAATCGTCGTGGAAAATGTCGAAAGTCACCTTAGGTGGAAAAGTGGCCAAAAGGAAAACAGGATCATGAAATGGACACATTTTGAAAAGTTGTGCGAAGAGAAAGGAACGTAAAAGGAAAAAAAAATAAAAATAAAAAGAAGGCGTCTCGAGAAATACGACGAAACTAAACTTCAGAGGAAAGAAAAGGAAAAGAGAATGGAGTGACACATTAAGGGAATGCTCCTAAACACAAATGCATTGGGGAAATTGTTACTAAAGAGAAAAAAAAAGCTGAATGATTCCAAGAGCAAAGGAAAGGAAGGTTTAAACATCTCATACTGAACGCTTAAAAAAAAACCCAGCACTTTGACTTGGAAAACAAACCTATCATTATTGTTATCATTCAGAAGATGAACCTTACTTCATATGGAACATGCTTCCAAAGAAAATGGTATTCACTAGGAAGAAGTAAGAGGTAAAGGGGAGATTTCCGATTACCTAACAACACAACTTTGACTTCGAACTGAGAGACGAACATTTAACAACCTTCTTAAAAAAACGTCGGAATTAAAACGAATAAAAGAATTCTTAGCATCCACATCAACACAAGATTAAACAGCCCTACGATTGACTTGAAATTCAAACTTCCAAAAAATCTTGGTTTCAACCTACCCCCCGCAGACCCCACACTGCAGCAGTAACTGATCACGATACAGAGGCAGAAATTTTTTATCGCTCTGGTAGAGACGCGAACCCGCGACATCTAAGTGGCAAACTCAGCACTAACCACTGTACCAGCGGACCAGTATTAGCAGAACTAGAAAGTATATTGCTGTAAGACGTTGATATCTTACCAAAAAGAGGAATTCAATAGGTTTTGACACTTTTATGGCCATTATAGGACGGCACATCATTCAGTACTCTCAATATTTCCAAAGTAGTCAGAAAATTAAGCGTGATAAAACATTACTATTTTTTAGTGCTGGATTCTTACAGAATAAAAAAAAGTACTCAATATTTTTTATTTCCCTTTAGAAGACGATATACCATTCAGAGCCGTAAGTACCTTTTTCAAAGTAGTCACCAAATTTAAGTAGGATAAAAGATGACTATTTTTTTTAGAGCTGGTTCTTACAGATCATTCCAGCACGATCAGGCTAATCTGATCGAAGATTATTATTATTCTATGCTGTTCTTTAACATCAGATTATTTTGTACCCTAAGTATACCACATTCCTAAATTATATAAACGATTGCTTTACATTGTAAAAATGTCCTGACATCAGAGTTTTACAAGTTACAAAACGAAAATCATTATGTATCGCCCCGATAATGCACATATAACTAAAAAAAAACTCTATTTAAATAGCTATGCCATAATGAACTAGTAGTGCACATTTGATATTTTATTTATATATATTTTTAGGCAAACATGCCAAGCACTGGGGCAACTAAGGCCATTCAGAGCTGAAACGGAAATTGACGGTGAAAAAGTTCGAAAGGTGTAACGCGAAAAAAACGTATGAATCAATTGTTAGGGGAGGGCGGACAGTAAGATGGAAGAAAGAAAATATGAACAGAGGTACAATAAAAGGTATGCAAAAGGTTGCAGAGAGAGGCCGAATGGACGCTGGAAAGAACCGAAATTAATGCCTACATCGGACCTCATGCACAGATATATTGATTATAAGAGTAGTATAAATTTGAGTGGGGAATGATCGAACTATTTCAAATCTCATGAGTGCATTTTAGGAAAATCAAAATGGCAAGTTTGATACTTAGAAATCATGTAACTAAAGCATTTTTAACCGTTTCCAAAATTGAAATGTCAAACTAGAGCAAGCAAAATTCCAACAACAAAAAAAAGAGAAGGGAAAAAAACTGCAACGAATACGGAAAAAGACAGAACGCGAAATTAAAACTACACCAATATTGTGTAAAGGGACAATAACATTTTTTTTTATCGCGTCGCTTTTTTTGATGATTGATACCAGGCAACCATCTGACACTAGACGTAATACAAAAAATGAATCTGTAAACATGATCTTTATTAACAGAGCTTAAGCTCAAATCGGAAATAGTCAATGATTCTTAGGAAACTGATCAATGGGGAAACACTTTCATTGCATTTGTTGCAAACATTTCGATTTGGAGGGAAACAACGATTGTCACATTTTTCAATATTTTTTTATAAACTGGGAGACCTGTTACGTATTGCCAGCTATTATCTGGCAAGGGAGCAGTTGCAACGAAGGCAATTAAAAATTCGCAATAAAGTGTAAAATTTACAATCGTACAAGAGTTCAATGCTTAACAGATATTAATAAAATTTAAAATAAAATGTTTCGGAAACATGGAAAGCACAAACTAGTGCCACCTAGTGATGAACGAAGAGGTCGATATATATATATATATATATATATATATATATATATATATATATATATATATATATATATATATATATATATTGTGTAAAAAAAATGACCGAAAATTACACTTCTCAATAAATATACTCTTAGACTTTATGTGATGAACTTTGTTCCAACTTAAAGGAACTAAATGCCTTTTACTCAACCCAGCCTTTCACCAAAGTACTTTAACTTTGAGACATCAAATGCCTTTTACTTAGTCCAGCCTTTCACGAAAGTACTTTAAGACATAAAATGCCTTTTAATTAACTCAGACTTTCACAAACGTACTTTAACTTTACGACACGATGTGCCTTTTACTTAACCCAGCTTTTCACAAAAGTACTTTAAGATAGAAAGTTTCTTTTATCTAACCCAGCCTTTCTCCAAAGTATTTTAAAATAAAAAGTGTCTTTTACTTAACCCAGCCTTTCACAAAAGAACAATAAGGCACGAAATGCCTTTTACTTCATCCATCCTTTCACCAAAGTAAATCACCTCTGTGAGAGAAAGCCCCATCGCTTCCAAATCCTTTCGGTCACTATACAAGTTTAATTTAGTCTAGCTTAACTTGATTAAGTTAGGCTGGTTCTGAAATGACAAGTAACTGCGGGGCCAAAACGATTTAGAAGTGACATGGCTCGAATCCGCCGTAAGAGAGAGAGAGAGAGAAGAGAGAGACGATGAGAGAAGAGGAGAGAGAGCGAGAGAAGAGAGAGAGGAGAGAGAAGAGAGAGAGAGAGAGAGAGAGAGAGAGAGAGAGAGGTGCTTCTCCATTTACTGAAGACGAGGACGCTTCTGTATTTCAGTTCGAAGAGACGAATGGGTAAATGCAACTCCGATCAGAACGATTCAAGTTACGATACGAATGCTGATTGAACAGGACACCATCAGGGTTAATGGAACGATCAGGAAAATCTAAATGCTGTTAGTGAACTTTCGTGTTGCTGCAAGAGGCTAGTGCCACCTACGCAGGACGAAATAAATCTTGTCTGACAAATTCTTTCATTATATTAATGCCATGCACTTCAAATGAAATGTCGAAAGCAACCGCTTGCATAAAAGTAATTGTGGACCAATTTCGCTAAGTCGAAGTTTCTTTACTTATTCAACGGAACTTCGAAAAACTTAGCAAAATATTATCCCACGAGCTCGTTGGCGCGCGGAGAGCGGCACTGGTGTCTCCATTACCTAATCCGCCCCCACCTGGGACGGACGGACAAACAGGTTTGCAGGAGGGTGGGTGGCTGTGCTAAGTCTCCCCTACTGTCACCCGGGGGATGACAAACAAGATCCACTCGGAATTTATTATCATAGATGCATTACAAAAAGAGTTGCAACACCCAGATCGAATTGCATGAGAACTATATAGGGGGTTAGACGCCAGAGATGGGTGGATATCTGTGGAAGTCAAAGCACATAAATCTCAGAATTTCAGAGCCTTCGTATGCGTACAGGTAATAAACCCAACAGGTAAGGAAAAGTGTTTCAAATACAGTTCAGAGTGAAAAAAAAAAATGAATAAAACTGCTTTCATGACATTCATGATATAATCGTAGAAAAAAAGTCGAAGGAAAATGACAAATCTAGAAAAATTAAGAAAAAATAACACAACGAACATGTTGGAACGAGTTGCATCAATTCTAGTCTGTTCTAGGCCCGCCTGAATGATTCTAAATATGCAGTTGGCTTTAAAAGCGAAAAAGAAAACAAAAATTGTGACCTTTTACTTACGAAATATATATATTAACCGTGAAGCCGAATTGTAAAAGGTCAACAAATATTAGGAGAAAGCATTCTGAACACATGGACTGCGTCGCACTTTCGCTCGAAATTGCAATAAGCCTGATGTTTTAAATACAGTGTTTGTATTCTTTCTTTTTGTAAGTTGCGTTTCAATAAAAACTGAATGTCCTGCACATTTAGTAGGTTAGAATTTCAAATGATCACTTTATCACGCAAGAAAGGAGAACCTTGAAGAGCTTAGGTTTCATAAAGGAGAGAGAGAGAGAGATTATTGAAATAATATATATATATATATATATATATATATATATATATATATATATATATATATATATATATATATATTAAGGGGGGAACAAATTGGCGAATTAACCATTTTCACTTGTTTCCGAATCAGCGCTAAATATAAAAAAAAATGGGAATTTACATTTCGGGAATTGCTAAAGACAGATAATGGACTAAAAACAACGATTACTTTGAAAGGAAAAAATCTCATGAAACAGATGAAATTATATTAAATAAACATTTGATTTCCATTTCATTTTTTCTTTTAAGGTAAATGCATTTTTAGAAATGCTTTATGAAAAAAATTAATTGAAATACTGAATACGGGTATATTTGTATTTCGAAATATGAGTTCATATTATCGAGATTAATAGACCTTTCAAAATACCGGATAGAACTGACACTTAATATATGGGATCGAAGAGTATTACTATTTTTTTTTTTTACACAAAATCAGTAATTATAACAAGGCGTGATCCGACCTCCAGTTCATTCAGGGTGTGTGCCAAAAGGTACGGTCAAATAAAGTGCTGTTTCACCATCGAAAATCAAAATTTATATGCTATATTTTATTAGAAATAATTTTTGTGTATTGTTTACCAAACACATCATTTATTTTTTACATTTTCATCCTAATAAATAAATCATAAATATCCTATCCTAAAATTCCTCTCTCTTAAACTGAACGCGAAACACCTTTTTCAGACTTCTTAGGCTTTCCTACCTCCAAAACAACAACAAGAAGAACAAAGTAGTTTGTAAGCTTACTCCCCAAGTAAGCGAAAATATGATTTATGGCTGACGATTAAGTAAATGTTTTTCCGCAACATGTTGTAAGCTAAACTCATACTCTTTGAGAACCGTTACAACAAAACCATAAATCCGCGTTGAGGGAGGCTTATATCTCTAAAATTTGAACGATGCTGGACTAATACATTAATCCTTCAAGCATCAAAGAAAATGGGGAACAGATTTCTAGTCTGTCGACGGGTTTAAAAACCTGTCATGAAGACAGAAAGCTGTCATAAATATAAACGTTTTAATAAACAAAGGCTTAAGAACAGAGGATCAGTAATAGGGAAAAGGATTCGAAACTTTACTCCACCAAATGGAAGTCAATAAGGCAGCTCCAATACTAATTACTTTTGTTCCTTTCAGAGACGGGATTTGGCGTTCGTCAAACGAGGGATGTAAAGCGTAAGCAACAGACAGATCGTTGTTTACTGTTTGGATATTACTGAAATGACACGAAAGCTGGATTTAAGGTGAAAACGAATATGTGGAGATAAGGAGAATTTCCATCAGAGGCGCGTTCCATATTTTACTTCGTGTTCGGGACGTTTTGAGAAGTATTAAATGGATACGGTGAATAATATTGGCACTTTTGAAGAAAAGGCACACGAGAAAACTCTCATTACAATTAAAGAAGAGGAACAACTTTCCTTGGCCGTTAGCCTGGTGTGAACAAGGATGATCGTAGGAAAGGGTCATCCTATGAAAATGTACAAAGAGAAATTTTGCCAATGACATATAAAGCGAAGAAAAATACCTAACAGAAACAATTCTGTGAAAGAAGGCCTCTGCCTTGTTCCACGAGATTGTATGCAATTTATGGCTCATAATAATAATAATAATAATAATAATAATAATAATAATAATAATAATAATAATCATACTATAATGGGCGTAATGTCTGTCTGTCTGTCTGTCATTCAATCACGGCCAAACGGCTGGTCAGATGGGCATGAAACTTTGCAGGGTTATGGTAGGGACCCCTAAGATGGTTTGTACCCCCCTCCTTTGTTGGGGGTGGGGGTGAGAAGGGGGAGCTGTTTCTGGCCGTGAAACGAGGTTGGTTATTCCCGTAGACTTAATTACTTTACGATTTTTCATACATAATTTCTGTACAACCTCCCCGGAGAAAGTCGCGAATATTTCAACTCGGACACAATAGAGGATGAAAATTATCATCAATATCCGCAAGATTTGTTGAATAACTTAAATCCATCGGGACTGCCAGTGCACAAAATAACGTTGAAGAAGTACTGCCCGGTAATGTTGCTTCGGAATTTCGATCCTGCCAATGGACATTGCAGCGGAAACGTTATGGAGCTAAACTCCCACGTCATTGAAGCAGTGATAGCAACGGGCCCTCACACCGGCAAACGTCTGTTCATTCCCCGGATTCCTCTGATGCCTTCGGACAACCAGTTTCCGTTCCAGTTACGGCGCAGGCAGTTTCCCATCAACCTGGCCTTCTCATTCACTGCAAACAAGTCGCAGGGCCAGACTTTGGATCGTGTTGGTGTGTTTCTGCCGTCACCCATGTTCACGCATGGCCAACTGTATGTGGCGATGAGCAGAGCAACTGACTCTGCCAACTTGAAATTAAGTTGTGGACAAACTGATAATATTGTGTACAAAGAGGTTCTGTAGTAGGTATGTATAAAAATCGCCCTTATTCTAATATTGCTGAACAAAATAGTACATATAAATTTTTCACTTCTGACCCGTATTTTATCACCCATCGTAGATGGGTAAGTTTGCTAGTAATTAATAATAATAATAAGTAAGAAATAATAAAATAAATTAATAACTAAGAAATAAGTAATAAATAACAATTAGTAACCTTTCTGTGAAAGGACGCCTCTGAATTCTTCCATGAGATTATGCACATTCAAGACTAATAATAATAATAATAATAATAATAATAATAATAATAATAATAATAATAATAATAATAATAATAATAATAATAATAATAATTAGAAACCTTTCTGTAAAAGAACACCTCTTCCTTGTTCCATTAAAAAAAATAATAATAATAACAGACAGACAGAATTACAGAATCTCTACTGTATAATAATTATATTACAACATAAATAGTTACACTGAACGTAAGTGAGCAAACAAAACACGACCACAACGACAAACATCCCGAGAGAGAGAGAGAGAGAGAGGAGAGAGAGAGAGAGAGAGCCGTGGTGTGATTTCCCCATCCATTGATTCTATGTATTCGTAGATATATCAAAGAGATAAACCTGGCGGCGTTTGTGTTTTACGATGCCATTTCTCCCCATCCGTTTGTTCCGCACAAACGCCGCGTTTGTGACGTCTATCGGATGTATGAATGCTCAGGCAGGTTTGTTTCTGGTGACCGCTATTTAAAGGTTTGTTTTCCTTCTACCTTACAGACCTTACAGACCTTACATCTTTGTTCGGGTTGCCCACAGGTCCCTCAGTGTGAGGCACCTCTAATGTCTACCAGAGAGTTGCTAGTACATCTTCCGGTATATTTTGCATCTTCCAATCTTGGATGGTCTGGGATGCAGTTTAGATATTTGTCGAGCTTATTCTTAAACACATCTACGCTCACTCCTGATATATTCCTCAGATGAGCTGGCAACGCATTGAATAGACGCTGCATTATCGATGCTGGTGCGTAGTGGATTAATGTCCTGTGTGCTTTCCTTATTTTTCCTGGTATAGTTTTGGGCACTATTAATCTACCTCTGCTTGCTCTTTCTGATATTTTTAGTTCCATGATATTTTCTGCTATTCCTTCTATCTGTTTCCATGCCTGAATTATCATGTAGCGTTCTCTTCTCCTTTCTAGACTATATAATTTTAAGAATTGTAGTCTTTCCCAGTAGTCTAGGTCCTTAACTTCTTCTATTCTAGCTGTAAAGGACCTTTGTACACTCTCTATTTGTGCAATATCCTTTTGATAGTGTGGGTCCATATCATATTGCAATATTCAAGTGGACTACGAACATATGTTTTATAAAGCATAATCATGTGTTCAGCTTTTTTCTTGTTTTGAAGTGCCGTACAACATTCCATTTTTGCTTTACATTTTGCCAACAGAGTTGCTATTTGATCATTGCATAACATGTTCCTATCATCATCACACCAAGGTCTTTAACTGCTTCCTTATTTGTGATGGTCTCATTATTAGGTCCCTTATATGCATATAGCTTTCTTTCTCTGTCTCCATAATTTATTGATTCAAATTTATCAGAGTTAAATACCATCCTATTTACCTCTGCCCAATCATATACTTTGTTAAGGTCTCTTTGTAGAGCGTTCCTATCTTCATCACAAGTAATTTCTCTACTTATTCTTGTGTCATCTGCGAAACTACTCACTACCGAATCCTTAACATTATTGTCTATGTCTTCAATCATAATAACAAACAGTATTGCAGCTAACACCGTACCTTGCGGCACACCGGATATTACCTTGGCTTCATCCGATTTCTCGTCGTTTGCAATAACTATCTGTTTTCTGTTGTGTAAAAATTCTTTTAACCATCTTCCTACTTTATCCACGATATTGTGTTTTCTAATTTTCTTCGCTAATATATTATGGTCTACTTTATCAAAAGCTTTTGCAAAGTCTAAATAAACCACATCTGTTTCATTTCCGCTTTTCATATTTTTGAATATGTTTTCACGGTGGACTAACAGTTGGGTTTGTGTACTTTTTCCGGGTACGAAACCATGTTGTCCTTTATTAAACAAATTATTTTTTATTTTTATTAAATGTTTCATAATATTTTTCTTCATTACCCTTTCATACACTTTCATAATATGAGATGTTAGACTCACAGGCCTATAATTACTTGCCTCTAGTCTTGATCCACTTTTGAAAGTAGGGGTAATATATGCTAATTTGTGCTCATCATATATCTTGCCTGTATCTACACTTTGTCTTAATAATACTGCAAGTGGCTTTGCGATAGAATGAACTACTTTCTTTAACAAAATAGCAGGAATTCCATCAGGCCCTGCAGCAGCTCCATTTTTAATTTCATTAATAGCCTGCACAATATCAGCTTCATTAATATCTATGTCAGCTAAATATTCACTATTTTCATCCCTTACTTCTATATCATTATCTTCATTATCTATTCTAGGGGTGAATTCTCTCTTATATCGTTCTGCCAGTATGTTGCAAATTTCCTTTTTTCATTCGTTAATCTCCCTTCAATTCTCAGAGGGCCTATTTCTATTCTTCTTTTATTCATCTTCTTCGCATATGAGTATAATAGTTTGGGGTTTTGCTTGATATTTAATAGGGTTTTTTCTTCCAAGTCCCGTTTTTCATTTTCTTTTGATTGTATAATCTTTTGTTCTGCATTTTCTATCTTACTTTTTAGTTCTATAACTTTCCATGCATTTTTTTTCTTTTTCAAGACCTTTTTTCCACTTTCTGATTTTCTGGAACAAGATCCTTCTGTCTCTTGGTATGCATGAATGATGTTTACTTTTCTTCTTCGGTATATTTTTCCACTATTATCTCCAATATTTTATATAATATCTCCGTATTTACCCTTATGTCATCACTTACGAAAATGTTATCCCAATCTTTGTTTAATTCTTCATTAATTTTCTGACCATTTTATATTTTTACTGTAGAAGTTGTATTTTCCATATCCTTCCCACTTTTTCATTTCTTGCTTATCTCTATTTTCACTTGCTTTGGAATGAACTGTTAATTCTATGACATTATGGTCTGAAATACTCGCATTATAAACTATTATTTCTTTAACATAATTCATCTCGTTCACAAATACTAGGTCTAAAGTATTTTCCTTTCTTGTTGGCAGGTGATTTATTTGTTGAATGTTGTATTCTAGTAGCATATCTAATAGCTTTTCAAATTGCCTCTTATCTTCTGCACTACTATTACTCTCTTTTTTATATGTATAAGTACAACCACAATCTCCTATTCGTTCTGTTTCCATTCTACGAAAGGAAAGTTGAAGTCACCAGATAGGAGAATAGTCCATCCTTGTGATTTCTACATATATCATCCAATTTTTCAATTATTAAGTCAAACTCTTTAGTATTAGGAGGTCTATATATTACTATGTTCATCAATTTTTCAGATTCAAATTCTACCGCTATTAGTTCACATTCTGAGTTACTATATTTCTCATATATTTTTCCTTGTTTTTTGTCTTTCCCATATATTGCGGTTCCCCCTTGATTCCTATTTTTTCTATCTGATCTATAAGTTTGGAACCCTTTTATTTGATCATCATTCCCAGTCTCTGGGAATACCAGGTTTCACTTATATTCATTATATCTATTTTCTTTTCATTTTGGGTTAGTTCTTCTAAGTAATACTCTATTTTTCTTTTTGAGTTACTCGTAACTAAACCCTGCGCATTCATCACTATGATGGTTTGCGTGTTTTCTCCTTAATTTAATACTGATAGTAATAAGGATTTTCCCATGTCTCTTTCCTGTTCTGGTATGTTGTTCTTTTTTTCATTTCCAGAAATTCTGACATTAAAAAATCCAACTTTTCCATAATATTTGATCTTCCTTCATCATAATTATTAATTTTGTGTCTGAATCTGCAATTTTCTCCGTTTCTGCAATATCCTCTTGCATAATAAATACAGTTATTATCTCTTGAGTAGAATTTCGGAGCTGATGCTTTGAAATTTTTTGCTGACACCTCTGCATATCTCATTGGTGGTTTGCTTTTCTCTTTTACCTGATATTCTTGATTTCTCTCTTATTTGTTTCTTTCTTATTTTGGATTTTATTACTTGGTTGGTTATTTATTTGATTATGATTCATGGCTACAGGGTGCATATATTTGCATTTTTTGTCGACTTACATCCTTTTCCTTCTTTTAGGTTTTTACATATTTTTGGATGCAGATCTCTGCAATCATCCCCATATCCATCTAAGTATGCACATTTACCATATATTTCATAGTTTTGACATATCTTAGGATGTTTGTAGTAAGACATCTTTCTCCAAATCTGCAATTCCCTCTTTTCAAAAGGTTGCAGATTTTGTCTTTCTTGTCTATTTTTTCCTCTTTCCCGTCATTGTATAGATCTGGGTAGAGCCTCTTCGGGATTTGCTTTTCTGTTGTCATATCGTAATTTATTTCTTCGTAGGTATGCTGCTTTATTGCCTCATATGTAGTATCAATGAGTATCTCTGCATCCATACTTTTATCTTGTTCTTTGTTGTCCTTATTTTTTTCTGTCATTTCATTTTTGTTTACTTCTCTTCCGTTTTCCTCTTCTTCTTTTTCTTCTTCTTCTTCCTCTTCCTCTCTTTCTTCATCCTCAACTATTTGTACATTCAATCTTGATTTAATAACATTGTCTATCCATGATAGACATGTTGAACAAAAAATTCTTGTATCTTTTCTCAAATCTTGTATTACCTCAGCACACTGTGGATGGGTCGGAATGTTGCATGCAGCACATTTTCTGATTAGGTTTTGTGGATTGACTATGCTATACCAAACCTTACACAGTTTGCATGCTTTTGGCATTCTTTTTCCTAATGCATCAATTAGTATATTCACAAGATTCACCTTATTCATTTTCTTTGTCGGAATATGTTGGTTTATGTATATTTTCTTTATGAGTCTCTTGACCACTTGGATTTTATTTGGAACTTCTTCAATTATTTTTTCAAGATGTTTCAATTAGATTTGTTCCAGTTTGAAGGATTATATCCTTCTAATATATCTATGAATGCTTTTGTATCTTTTTGGTTAGGACTGTTGCTGATTTCATAGATGAGAAATGCCAGTTCCCTTCCTGCTACCTCATCGTATTGCGAATCTGCTAAACACGCCAAATTACGCCACCTCTTCCCGCAGTTGGAACTTACTGCCATCTTGTTCTGATTTATAGTACACTTGATAAACTAACTTAGAAGACGCTTTATCCTACTATTTTCACACTAATCTTATCACCGATAGTTCACGAACACTTCTAGATATTTCTCAAATTCTAGTCGTATGTTAAACTTGTAATATCTGTTGATTATTGTGACTTCACGCGGGTACGTCTCACCAAGCAAGATGGCACTGAGAGAAATTTATATTTATTTATTTATTTTCATTTCATCTATTTATTATTTATTTATTTTTAATATTTTGTTACACGAGTTTTCCTACAAATTTTGTTGTTATTTAAGTCATATTTGCCATGCTCAATATATTTTAAGGTTTAATACTAGGGAAATTAATAAAGTTGTTAATAGATTCTTTTTTTTCTACAAACTTCCCGAAACATCTCATGTGCTATTTTAACTCGTATTTGTCACGCTCACATGCTCACTATATTTTAAGATTAAATACAATAAAATAAATTAATCGTAATTTTTTCAGAATTTTATATATGAACATTCCCCTAAATATTGTTATGTTCTTATTTAATTCATATTCATAATTGTAATGAGCAGTAATAGTTTAATTCAAAAAAATTAACGTTTATTTATTTATTTTGCATAAGTCTTGTTTACACGAACTTCCCTATACATTTGTGTGTGACTTTTTATTCGTATTTGTTGCCAAATATATTTTACGTTTTAAAAAAAGGAAAATGAAATAGACCCGTAAAACAATCTAGAGAGATGACGGGAAACGATTACGCTACTGTCTTCATGTCATTAAAGTTGTAACAACACTATTTATTTCTCCAAATACGATCACCCAATTAAGGTCATTTAATGTACATATGAACACCAAAAAAAAAAAAAAAAAAAAAAAAAAAAATTACGACCTTTTTATTTCACATAGGAACGCAACCTGCATTTGCTTTCACTTTCAGGTGTATTTGAAATAAGATATAAATGAAAAATTCGTACTACAGTGCTGGCCTTTCATTATCACAAGGGTATGATAAACTCGCTTTCAGGGGTGCTTGAAAAAAATTATCATGGAAACTCTAACCACTGTGCTGCACTTCATTATCCCATACATAAAAAAAAAACTCGCCCCCACGCAAGTTTGAAATTTAAAATAAAATATAATGGGAAACTCTTTCAACATCACGCGATTCGGAAAAACTCGATTCCAGGCGTGTTTGAAATAAAATATAATGGAAAACCCTTACCACAATGTTGGACATTCATTATCACAAGGGTATAAAAAAACTCGCCTTCATGCGTGTTTCAAATAAAATATAATGAAAAACCCTCACAAAAAGTACTGGACATTCATTATCATAAGGGGATAATAAAGTCGCCTTCAGGCCTGTTTCAAATAAAATATAACGAAAAACACTTACTACAGTACCAGACATTCATTATCGTACAGATATGAAAAACTCGCTTTCAGGCGTGTTTGAAATATAATGAAAACCCCTTACCACAGTACGGGACATTCATGATTGCAAATGCATGAAAAACTCGCTTTCAGTCAGGTTTGAAATCATATATAATGAACAACCTTTACAAAAAGTACTGGACATTCATTATCACAAAGAGTATGAAATACTCGCCTTCAGGAGTGTTTGAAATAGAATTTAAAATATAATGAAAAAATTTACCAAAATACTGGACTCTCATTATCATGTGGGTATTAAAATCTCATCCGGATACATAATCTCGCAATTGCGTCGCAAAAGAGGAAAACCCGGATACTTGAAGCTACATAGAATACCAATAAGTATCAATGATCCTTAATTGGAACGATGCTGGACACAGTGGCAGGACTAATGAATAGAGAGAGAGAGAGAGAGAGAGAGAGAGAGAGAGAGAGAGAGAGAATGCGGTCAAATGGTGGGAGTGGGGGGGGGGGGGGGGGTGGGGGGGGGGGGGGGGCGGAAATTAAAGCTCATTTGACGTTTGTGGGTAAAAAAACGTTCGGGATACACGTGACATTCCTGCATCTTTAAAGTTTAACTATCAGATATAATGCCGTGGCACATTTCATTAATGGTCTACTTAATAAAATCGCTTTATATATATATATATATATATATATATATATATATATATATATATATATATTTATATAATACGTTATATATTTATATATATATATATATATATATATACACACACAAATGTATATAATAATAATAATAATAATAATAATAATAATAATAATAATAATAATAGTATGAATCACTAAGATAGTGAGAAATCTACAATGGTGGAATATACGTCTACGCTTACACACGTGTGAGTTTCTTTACCAATAATAATAATAACATTAACCACCACTCATAGAGAGCAAATTGGCAGGTTCCTATTTATCAACTTATCTAAGCGGCTTCCAAGACACACACACACACACACACACACACACACAAACACAGCGCGGAAGCGAGATAAGAAGGGGAGTTTAAATCCACTAAATCTGAACAACAGGGAAAAGCGAGAGTAGGCTTAAACGCCATTAAGCCTTCGGCGTCGAAGACAAAGCTTAATAGATTCAAGGCCTAGCGACGGCTTAATAAAGTTTAATAAAGGATGAAGCGTATATAGCGGACGGGAGGGGAGGTGCGGGGTGGGGGAGGTGCTCAGGGAGGGGAGGGGGGTGGTTCCCTGCATGCGGGTGAGGGGGGGATGCTCTGAAGGGGGCATGTTGTTGTCAGCAAAAAAGAAAGGGGGAGGAGGCGCCAGGAATGTCGGGGGTGTTACGAATAGTGGGGGGAGGGTCAGGAATGGTGGGGAGAGGGTGCCCGGAATGGTGAGATGGTGTCAGGATTGGTGGGGCAGTGGGGTATGTAAGGAAAGGTGGGGCCGGTGGGGTGTCAGGTTTGTTGGAGGTGGATGTCAGGAATGATGGGGTAGGTGAGTGTCAGGAACGTTATGGGAAAATGATGAGGTGTCAGGAATTGAGGGGTATGTCAGGAATGGTGGGGGTATGTCAGGAATGGTGGGGGTATGTCAGGAATGGTGGGGTGTCGGGAATGTGGCAGGGCTGGGGGATGACTCAGGAATGGTGGGGCCGGGGAGTGTTAGAAAAGTTGGGGGAAGGATATCGGGACGGTGGGGAGGTCAGGAATGTTGGGGAAAGTCTTGAATGTTGAGGAGGATGTCAGGAATTGTTGGGCGGGGAAAGAAAGGAGTCAGGAATGTTGGGAGAGGGCATGGTAGGTGGCGGTAAGGCGTGGGGGGGGGGGGGGGGGTTTAGATCAGATGGAAAGCATTTTCTAACCAAAGCTTGTCAAGAGATGCAAGAAAGACAGATCCGATGTTTACTTAATATTGTGATAATATTTTCTCACTGGATATTCTGCCGTGCAAATAGACGATGACAAGACTACCCTCGAGTTCCAGAGATTGAACGCATAAATACAAATATTATTTAGTAGTGCAAATAGTTGCAGCAAGATAAATTCTGAAGATAATTTTTTTTTTCTGATCTGAGATCAAAGCCACTTTACACATCTGATAAATTTCAATTTGAATCACACTTCCTGGTTTAGGTCTTCGAATAACTACCGTTGAGAGAAAGATTAAAGTGAGAAGGGCGAAATATTGACTCGTTTAAATAAATATATATATATATATACACACACACACACACACACATATATATATACATACATATATATATATATATATATATATATATATATATATATATATATATATAAAAATATATAAGGGTCATGGAAATGTCAGCCGTCCTTGAATGAAGATTATCGCAGTATTATTTCAGGATCGTTAACACTGGCACTGATGAAATTATTCCAGTTTTATACTTCAGAGATATGAGAAAAATAACACTAACAAAAAAAAGGATATGCTAGGAATAATATTTTTTAGCTTTATTCAAGAGCTACCTTTGTGATGTCAAAACAATTATTACCCGTAATGCTGGAATAAAATAAACCGGATTTTCTATATTTACCTCCAGTTAGATTGCGGATTTTCTATATTTATTTCCAGTTAGATTGTTTGTTTGTTTGTATGGTGTTTCTACGTTGCATGGAACCAGTGGTTATTCAGCAACGGGACCAACGGCTTTACGTGACTTCCGAACCACGTCGAGAGTGAACTTCTATCACCAGAAATACACATCTCTGACCCCCCAATGGAATTCCCGAGAATCGAACTCGCGGCCACCGAGATGGCAGGCCAAGACCAAACCGACCACGCCATTGAGGCACTCCTCCAGTTAGTATTTGTGTTTTAAATTTTATTAGAAAAAAAAATTGGTCTTCGGGATTAGATAATGGATAAGGTTGGGCATTATCAAAACGGTTTCACTGATTAGCCAATATCCGATTTACTATATAATTCACTTTGCATAATTACCGACTATATCAAGTCATATCTCAATCACAGAATTGATTTAATTAATGCCACTGGCTTGAGAGTTTTATCTACAAAGGCAGAAATACTGTATTAGTGCCAGATGGAAGTATGAAAATAGCAATATTATCATTTCTCCTTCAAACAAATGTGATTCACAGTATTTCTCATGATCTGATTTGTACCCATCCTTAAACGTAACTTGAACAAAGATTATATTTTAAATAGGAAATTTACGTATTTACGTTACAGTTTCGCAAAAGTAAGGTGAGAGAGAGAGAGAGAGAGAGAGAGAGAGAGAGAGAGAGAGAGAGAGAGAGAGAGAGAGAGAGAGTTCTGCGTTTTGTGTTATTGCTTCTGGAGTACGTGCTAGGTCACAGTTTGGCAGACTGTTAGAGAAAGAGAAACTGTATTGTATTTGTGTTAGTGTCTCTAGCTCAGATACGTGTTGCTATTTTGCAAAACGAGAGAGAGAGAGAGAGAGAGAGAGAGAGAGAGAGAGAGAGAGAGAGAGAGAGAAACAATGTATTGTGAGCCAGAAATCATGAAAGGTTTTCCATGAATTGTGAGTGTGAAGCCCGATAGCCTATTGAATGTTTGTATTCTCTGTTACCCCAACCTATAAAACCGATACAGCTTATGGCTGGCGATGTCAGCTTCCATCGACTTGATACATTGATCCAATTTGTAACAGAAAACACAGGTACATCTCCCTGCCTTTTGAAGAAATTCTTTTTTGCGAAAAAAAAAAATCCTAAATGGACTTTTACTTTGTTATTTTTTTTTAAGGTGAGCAATACAATACTTTTGGCGACAGCAATATCTGCTCTCAGATAACATTTTCATATAGTCGTTTGAATTTATATTTACAATATTTTTGGCAACAACAATATCTGCTCTCAGATAATTTTTTTACATTTCGTCTTTTGAATTCATATATACAATATTTTTGGCGAGAGCAATATCTGCTCTCAAGTAATATTTTAATTTTGTCTATTGAATATTTATTTACAATACTTTTGGCGACAACAATATCGGCTCTCATATAATATTTTCATTTCGTCTTTTGAAATCATATAATACAATAACTTGAGGGACAGCAATATCTGATCTCAAATAATATCTTTATTACGTCTCTTGAATTCATATTGACAGTACTTTTGGCGACAACAATATTTGATCTCAAATAATATCTTTATTGCATCTCTTGAATTCATATTGACAATACTTTTGGCGACAACAATATCTGCTCTCAAATATTTTCATTTCGTCATTTGAATAAATATTCATCTCATAGATGTATCGGAATTGTTCGATGTATTCTGTAAGCAAATAAACATGTTTAAGTCAAACAATAGGTAGAAGAGATGGCAAAAAAATCAATAAGTTAACGAATGAAATATTGAAAAAAAAAGTCTTCCAAAATCATGAATAAAAACTGCAAATAAATACCTAACGTTTTGTTAAAAAAAATTATACTTACAAAGCACCAGCAATAAACATTGATATAAATCGTTATATAGTGATAGACGGGGATACACATGTGTAAGCAGAACACAAAGCGTCACATAAAACAAGTTGAACAAAATAATCTCTCCCTCTCTCTCTCTCTCTCTCAAACAAAGGAAAAAATGTGGATTTTAAAGCTAACATACAGCGTCACATCAAACAAGTCAAACATCTCTCTCTCTCTCTCTCTCTCTCTCTCTCTCTCTCTCTCTCCAAAGTAAAAATAAAAAAAAAATACTGATTTCCCTAAGTCACCCAAGCTCCATAACGCTTTGGCTGCATTTATATGGAAGAAAAGAGAGGAAAAAAAACTTATTTACTACATTCCAATTTAGATTCCAGAGACTTCAAGAGAATAAAAGTCTTTCTGATGCCCGACTCGAGCACAATTACGTAGGCTTACAGTTGGTATATAAGTCTAGTCAGCCGCAGGCTTAAATTGTAATCGGTTATAGTTGCTTAATTGGTATCTTTAGCTCCTACTAAGTTTTAAAGTGGGGAAAAGGGAGGTATGGGAAGTGGGTGGGGGTGGTAGAGGGTTGTTTAAAGGGGAGGGGGGGAGGGGGAAGAAGGGATAGTAGAATTAATCATTCTATTCACAGCGAGATTCTCATCAGAACTATCATCGTAGATTTTTCTGATTTAATCAATCCAAAGCAAAAATGGTCCCAACTTTATTACCTTCCCTGAGTACTGACAGGTGGAACTTCATCCAGGGGAGGACAAGTCAGAAATTGGTCGCAATTCGCAGGCTACAAATTGGTCGCAAGTTACGAACTGGTCGCAAATTACAAATTGGTAGTAAGTTATCATCTGGTCGTAAGTTCCTAATGTTCGCTTTATAAATGGGGCGCAAATTACGAACTGGTCGCAAGTTACGAACTGGTCACCAGTTACAACCTGGTCGCAAGTTGCAAAATGGTCGCAAGTTACGAATTGTCGAAGATTACGAACTGGTCGTAAATTACGAATTGGTTGCGAATTATAAACTTGCCGCAAGGTAACGAGGAGGTCGCAAGTTGCAAACTAGTCGCAAGTTACGAATTGGGCGGAAGTTACAAACTGGTCGCTAACTGCGAATTGGTCGCAAATGATAAATTGGTCGCAAGTTACGATCTGGTCGCGGCTCAACATCGTAAATGCCGCAACATCCCTTTCTTCCCCTGGAGGATAAATTCTCTGGTTTAATAACGTTTTTTTACGAGCCCCTAGAGGTGAAAATAATGGACGAAAAAGATTAAGCAAGAAAGAGCAACAAATAAGGCGACAGAGTGAGGAATAGATTTGAGTTTCAGTTTTTTTTTTTATCTATGGTGCTCATACACATGTCATAAACACACGTCGAAAACTTATCGCGTATATGTCACCAGAGAGGGACTTCCAGGTTGTTAAAAAAAAAAGCCCTACGAGCAAATTAAATACTGAATACAGGAAATAGACCTGGAATCATCATCC
>NC_087206.1:7246769-7269269 GCF_015104395.2 Macrobrachium nipponense
ATATATATATTTACACACACACACACACATCATATATATATAATATATATATATATATATATATATATATATATATATATATATGTATCCATTGACCCTAAAGTATCCACTATTCAGTTTCATTGACTCTTCATTTCAATAAACAATCACTCGTTATCTAACTTGTGTATTCGCATGTACCGTGAATTCTTACTTCTTCAATGTTTTACTGTTAAAGATGAATTTCCAGAAGATAGTTTATAGTTTTGAGACCAAAGGAATCTTTGGAAAAATTAGGCAATATCATCCACTTCCAGTCATCTGTATATTGAGTACCTGACATCATCAGTGAATATCGGCAGTGGAGATGCTCCGATACCAAATCTTTGGACGATACCGATACCGATTCATAAGTAAGCTCTTTTTGGATATTTCCATCACCTTTGTCCATAAGATTGTCTTCTAGAAGGTGGTATTGTTACTATATGAATTGTAGACATTAGCACAGTTAGTGCTTGGAGTTTTAAAAATCAGCATCTCTATCAAATAGAAAATAACCAGTTTTAAGTAGTGAATATGCCTCCCCCAAGTTCATTGCCAACCAAGTTACTACTAAACTCCTTAACTGGACTTAGTTATTCAGTATATTCTGCCAGCTAAATGTATGCATAGTTACATACGTTAGTTTAGGTTATTTAAGTTGCTGTAGTATTTAGTTAGCAACTGAAGGCTAGTGTATAATGCAATGACTAGGAACTAAGAATCTTTCCTGTTAGTGCAAAGCTATATTCACTGTGACTATAATAGAATTATGCAGTTGCTTATTTGTTCAGCTTTATTATGATTGAAGTTTTAAATTATTTCATTTTCTGAAGTTAGGTACAAAGGAAACGGCCCAGCTTTTACTGATACCGATACTCTGGTACAACTGTAATCGTGAGACTTTGCAACACACACACACACACACACACACACACACACACACACACACACACACACACATATATATATATGATATATATATTATATATATATATATAATATATATAAAATTCACCTGTTAAAATATCAAGCACAGTAATACTTTCCAGAGATGAAAATGGCACAGCTACTATTCGTCAACGCGCGCCAACGCAACGAGCAAAAATGAATTACGACGTCCCACCACACCAAGAAAACATCGCAAAGACCTTAATAAAGACAACATCAACCGCAGAGATACCTCACAATGAACGACACACATCACTGCCCTTCTATTCGCATTTCCTCTTCCCCTCCTTTTCTTTCGCTGCTCCCTGATAAGGTCAGGTTGGTAACTCTGGTTGTGATAACGGGCAAGGGGAGAGACACCATGGCATTATCATCATTACCTGTCAAATGTGTCTCTCCGATTTGGTGCTTTTCTGGGTCACAAATGAATTATCGAAATGTTGCTTCTTCGATGAAGGGCAAACAGTTCCCAGGGTAGCCTTGATAATGGTTTGCTTTTACGTGTGATGCAATTGAAATTGACAGTAAAAAGGTTTGAAAGGTGTACCAAGAGGAACAGTAAGTATCTCTTAGTTTAATTAACCTCTGAGCTGATTAACAGCTCTCCAGGGGATGGCCCGAAGATGAGATATTTCTACGTGGCGATGAACCAATTGGTCACCTAGCAACGGGACCTACAGCTTATTGTAGGATCCGAGCCACATTATATCGAGAAATGAATTTCTAATCACCAGAAATACATTCCAGGAGAAAAACCTCGCAGTTGTCCTAAGAAACAATTATTGTCAGAGAGTGTGGAAAGTTAGATAGAAGGTGAATAAGACAGGAGTTACAGTTAAAGGAATGAAAGACGTTGCAGCTAGAGGCTGAGAGGACGCTACAAAGACCCTAAAGAAACGCCTACAATGCTCCTCGTGAAGTGCACTGCTAGCACTAACCATTTGCAGGGGAAAAACATAGGAAAGTTGCAGCCATCCAGGCGAATACAAACATTGTTCTTTATCTGTTACTGTAACTGATAGCCAATTGACATCTTGCATGAGTACACTATTGACAAACTCTGGAGAAGATTAAACTTCAGGCAATGACAGAACCCATATTGTAAAAAAGAACTTTGTCAACAGTTCGGACGGACTGTTGACATAGTTGTCTGCGTTTTACTGTTGTTTTCTGATTTTATGTCACCTTTAGGCGAGGGAACGTTTAAACAATTTGCTTGTGAATTTTGGGATTGCAAAAAAAAAAAAAAAAAAAAAAAAATTAACCCGTGAAGTGGAAATGGAAGATAGATAACTGAGTCGTGTCACAGCTCGCGCTTTTATTCCCGCATATTGTCGGTTAGATTCTGTCTAAAGGGGCGCTGAATACTTTGCAACCGCTCAGTATTTTTATCCAAGTACATTTAGTAAATTATAATAAAATAATATAATAATATAATATATTAATATACTATATATAATATATAAATAATATATATTATTTTATATGTATTAATGGTAAAATATTACATACGTAATTATTAAAAACTATAATTATATTATATAAATTTATTTATATAATTATATTATAATATATTAAATATTTTATAATATTTAAATATATTAAAATATAAGTTAATATGTATTATATATATAAGTATAATATATATACTATATATTGACTTATAACTATTATATTTTATACTATATATATTATATATTATATATATATATATATATATTTATATAATATATTATATAATTATATAATATATATAACATTATATATATATATAGATATATAATATATATATATATAGTATATGTATAATATATATATATATATATATATATAATATTTATATATATATTAAGTATATAATTAATATAATTATATATATATAATAATATACTAATTATTATAATATATATATATATATAATATTAGTATAGTATATATATATATACGTATATTATATATATATAATATATATATATATTATATATATATATATGGTATCGTAATAATGTTATTTTTATATACTTGGATTATATATTAACTGGACCTAAAATACTCTTCTTTTTTAATTTGATTGTTTTGAAGCATAACTCTTTGTATTTTTTATTTAAATTTGTCTCCTGATACTGAAGATTTATATGAGAAAGAAAACGAAATTCTGCAGACTTCATTTGTATTTCAAATTCATTTATCCGAATCGGAGAGGTTACTCAAAATTTTCCTTTACTTCCTGTTATGTGATAGATAGATCATACAATTTAGGCTGGAAGGCCAAGCGATAGGACCTGTGAGGTCATTCAGCGCTAAGAGGAAAATTGAGAGTAAGAGGTTTGAAAAGGTGAAATTGAGAGTAAGAGGCTTGAAAGGTGTAAAATGGAAGAAAGAGAATATGCAGGGAGGTACAGTAAAAATGGATGAAAGGAGTTGCAGTTAGAGGCCGAAGGGACCCTGCAAAAAATCTCAACTATGCCTACAGTGCACTGACGGCAGTACTCCCATAAGGTGATATAATGATATTTTTTATTATCAATAAAAAATCGGGAAGATAACGTCCCATGAGAGGAAAAATAATAAATAAAAATTACGAATCGGCAACCGACCGTGGAAATTCGCCGAGTCCATTTTCGATAAAATATAATTCATGGAGAAAAATGAAACAGAGGTCGACGAAGCAAGATGAATTGCATTAGTTTTTTAGTTCGTCTGCGTCGGTTTTTGCTGCCGCGGATTATGAAGAAATCCACAAATTGCTGTTGTTTCACAGATCACGTTTGACATTTTGGAAATTCATCAGCAGTAAAGGCTTTACGAAATTGGCGCTCTAAAGGGTTTCGCAATAAGTCACGGTTCAATGGGCTTAAAGAATTTCCAATGAAAAAACTGTAGCGTATATATATATATATATATATATATGGAGCTACAATGTCCTTTAATATCTAATTCGCTCTACCTCGGAATTAATATATTTTCATATATGCTTAACCGAAGGGGAATTTTTTCTCGATAATAGATTTACCTGTACTTGGGCGCGAACGCAGGTACATTGTAAATCCAGGAACGACAGTGGAAGCGATACCTACCCAACCACCGCGAGAGGCTTAAAGGTATATGCCGTCTCTCACCTCAAATACTTCCTCGCGCTGAAGTATTCGTTGGTTTGGAGACAACATCAACCCGCCTCGACTCCGGTAGTTAAGTAGCGCTTTTGACAACACATAGCATTTTACATAAGTCATATCACATTACCGTGATTCATATACATATATCGATCTACAATGTCCTTTAATATCTAATTCGCTCTAACTCGGAATTAATATATTTTCATATATGCTTAACCGAAGGGGAATTTTATTTTCTCGATATAAATTTGCCTGTACTTGGGCGCGAACGCAGGTACATTGTAAATCCAGGAACGACAGTGGAAGCGATACCTACCCAACCACCGCGAGAGGCTTAAAGGTATATGCCGTCTCTCACCTCAAATACTTCCTCGCGCTGAAGTATTCGTTGGTTTGGAGACAACATCAACCCGCCTCGACTCCGGTAGTTAAGTAGCGCTTTTGACAACACGTAGCATTTTACATAAGTCATATCACATTACCGTGATTCATATACATATATCGAGCTACAATGTCCTTTAATATCTAATTCGCTCTACCTCGGAATTAATATATTTTCATATATGCTTAACCGAAGGGGAATTTTTTCTCGATAATAGATTTACCTGTACTTGGGCGCGAACGCAGGTACATTGTAAATCCAGGAACGACAGTGGAAGCCATACCTACCCAACCACCGCGAGAGGCTTAAAGGTATATGCCGTCTCTCACCTCAAATACTTCCTCGCGCTGAAGTATTCGTTGGTTTGGAGGCAACATCAACCCGCCTCGACTCCGGTAGTTAAGTAGCGCTTTTGACAATACGTAGCATTTTAACATAAGTCATATACATTACCGTGATTGCATATACATATCGAGCTACAATGTCCTTTAATATCTAATTCGCTCTACCTCGGAATTAATATATTTTCATATATGCTTAACCGAAGGGGAATTTTTTCTCGATAATAGATTTACCTGTACTTGGGCGCGAACGCAGGTACATTGTAAATCCAGGAACGATAGTGGAAGCATATACCTTTAAGCCTCTCGCCGGTGGTTTTGGGTAGGTATCGGCTCCACTGTTCGTTCCTGGATTTTTACAATGACCTGCGTTCGCCGGGCCAAAAGTACCAGGTAAAAATCTTATTTATCGAGATTCCCCTTCGGGTTTAAGCATTATATGAAAAAATATTAATTGATTTCCCGAGGTTTAGAGCGAATTAGAATATTAAAGAAAACATTGTAGTCGATAATGTTATATTGAATCACGGTCAAGTGATAGACTTATGTACATTTGCTAAAGTTGGTTGTCAAAAAGCGGGCTACTATTACCGGGATCGAGGGGCGGGTTGATGTTGTCTTCCAAACCAAACCCAGGAAAAAATTAACCTTCAGCGCGAGGGGCAAGTATTTGAGGTTGAGGAGCTTGGCAAAAATATTTACCCTTTCAAGGCCCTCTCGCGGGTGGTTGGGTAGGTATCGCCTTTACCAAAATGCGTTTTCCTGGATTTACATGTTAACCCTGCGGTTCGCGCCCAAGTAGGTTTAAATCTATTATCGAGAAAAAAAATTTCCCCTTCGGTTTTTAAAGCATTTAATGAGATTATTTTCCGAGGTTAGAGGCGTTTAGATATTTAAAGGACATTGTAGCCTCGATATATGTATATGAATCACCGGTAATGTGATATGACTTATGTAAAATGCTACGTGTTGTCAAAAAAGCGCCGACTTAACTTACCGGAAATGCGAGGGCCGGGGGTTTGATGTTTGGTTTCTCCAAACCAAAAACCAGAATACTTGCAGGCGGCGGAAGGGAAGGTTTTGAGGTGGGATTGGGGAACGCATATACCTTTAGGCCCTCTCGCGGGTGGTGGGTAGTTATCGCTTCCAAACCAATTCGTTTCCTGGAATTTTTTAACAATTTGTAACCCTGGCGGGGGGGGGGTTCGCCCGCCCAAGTACCACGGTAAAAATCTATTAAATCGAGGAAAAAATTCCCCCTTTTCGGTTTAGCCATTATTACTGAAAATATTAGGTAATCCGAGGTAGAGCGGGAAAATTAGATATTAAAGGACATTTGTAAGGGACTCGATACCGTATTTAATTGAATCCCACGGGGTAATGTGAATCTGGGACTTTATGTAAAATTGCTTAACGGTGGTTGGGTCAAAAGGACGGCTATCTTTTAAGTTTTACGGAGTTCGAGGGGCGGGGTTGGGGGATGGTTGTCCCCCCAAAACCAAAAAAAACGAAATATTCCAGCGGCGAGGAAAAGTATGGAGGTTTGGAAAGGACGGCAATGAACCTTTAAAAAAAAAGCCTCTCGACCGGTGGTTTGGGGAGGGTAATCGCTTTCCACTGTTCGTTTCCTGGATTTACCAATGTACCTTTGCCCGTTCGCCGACCCAAAGACCAGGTAAATCTTATTTTATCAGAAATTCCCCTTCGGTAAGCAATATTGAAAATTATTAATTCCGAGGGTAGAAGGCGTTTAGATATTAAAAGACCATTGTAGCTTCCCCGATATATGTTATATTGAACAAACGGTAAATTGTTGGATTAATTTTGTGCCTTATGTATTTTGGGTATACTGTTGGTCAAAAAGCGCCTTACTTACTTAAACCCCGGGAAGGCGGGAATTCCGGGGGTTGGATTGTTGTCTCCAAAAACCAAAGGAAACTTCAGCCGAGACAAAGTAATTTGAAGGTTGAGGAGGGGGGACGCATATACCCTTAAAGGCCTATTCCGCGGTTGGGGGGTTAAGGTTATCGCTTCCCCCCCACTGTCGTTCCTGGATTTTACCATGTACCCTGCGTCGCGGGGGGGGGCCCCAGTACAGGTAAAATCTATTATCGGTAGAAAAAAATTCCCCTCGGTTTAAGGACTTTATATGGAAAAATATATTTAATTCCCCGAAGGGTAGAGGGCGAAATTAGATATTAAAAGACATTTGGTTAGGGGGGCCTGATAAAAATGTTTATACAATCCACGGGCTAATGTGAGTGAACTTAGTAAAATGCTACCGTTGTTGCTCAAAAGCGCCTTACTTAACTTACAGGGGGAAGTCGAGGGGCCGGGTTTGGATGTTGGTCCCAAAACCAACGAATTACTCAGCCGCGAAGGAAATATTTTTTTGAGGGGTGGGGGGGAGAGGACGGCCATATACCTTTTTAAAGACTCTCTCGGTTGGTTGGGTTAGTATCCGCTCCCCAAACCAACGTCGTTCGATTTACAATGTACCTGCGTTCGCCGCCCAAAATACAGTTTAAAATCTATTATCGAGAAAAAAATTCCCCCTTCGGTTAAGCCATTATTATTGAAAATATTTATTAATTCCGGAGGTTTAGAGGCAATTAGATATTAAAGACATTGACCTCGATTATATGTATATGGAAAATTCACGGGTTTAAATGTTTTTTGATTATGGGGACCTTATGTAAAAAAAATTTGCCTACCGTTTTGTTGTCTCAAAAAGCGGCTACTTAACTACCGGTTAGGGTCGGGAGGGGCGGGGTTGGTAGTTGTCTCCCCCCCCCAAAAAACAAAAAACGAAAAAACTTCCAGCGCGAAGGGAATTTATTTTGGAGGTGAGAGACGCATTATACTTTTTTAAGCCTTCTTCCGGGGGGGGGTGGGTGTAGGTATCGCCTTTCACTGGTCTCCGAATACCAAAGTACCCTGCGTTCGCGCCCAAGTACAGGTAAATCTTATTATTATCGAGAGAAAAAAATTCCCCTTCGGTTAAGCAATTATATTGGGAAAAATTTATATCCGGAGAAAATGTAAGGGGGAACCCGGGATAAGATTAATTAAAAGGGGAACCATTGTAGCTCCCGGATAAACCATTTGTAATATTGAACAGTTAATTTGGTTGAGTTTATGGACTTATGGTTATTGCCTTGTACTGTCTGTCCCAAAAGCGCTTACTTACTTACTGTAAAAAAGAGGTCGAGGCGGGGGTGAATTGGGTGGTTCTCCCAAAACACGGAATTTACTCAGGGGCAAGTTATTTGAAAAGGGTTGAGAGTGGGGGACGTATAAAAACCAATTTAACCTCTCCCCGCGGAGGTGGTTTGGTTGGTGGGGTTAAGTATCCCGCTTTTTCCACACCTGGGGTCGTTTGGATAACAAAAGTTTTACCTAGCGTTCCGGCCCCCCAAGTTACAGGTAAAAAAATCTATTTATCGGAGAAAAAAATTTTCTTTGCGGTTAGCATTATATGAAAAATTATTAATTAACCGAGGTAGGAGCCGGAATTTTAGATATAAAAAAGGGAACTTGTTAGCGGAATATATGGTAATATGGGAATTCACCCGGTTTAATGTGATATGGGGAACTTTATTGAAAAAAAAAAATGCCTAAACGTTTGTTGTTCAACGCTTTAACTTAAAAAAAACTAAACCGGTACAAAGGTTCCGAGGGGCGGGTTGTTTGTGTTGTCCCAAAAAAAAAAAAACCAAACGAAAACTTGCACGGAAGTATTTGAGGTGAGAGACGGCATATACCTTTAAGCCTCTCTCGGTGGTGGGTAGGTATCCGCTTCCACTGTCGTTCCCCGGATTTACAATGTACCTGCGTTCGCGCCCAAGTACAGGTAAATCCTATTATCGAGGAAAACATTCCCCTTCGGGTAAGCATATATGAAAATATATGAATTCAGAGGTAGAGCGAATAGATATTAAAGGACATTGTAGCTCGATATATGTATATGAATCACGGTATGTGATAGGACTATGTAAAAGCTACGTGTTGTCAAAAGCGCTACTTAACTACCGGAGTCGAGGCGGGTTGATGTTGTCTCCAAAACCAACGAATACTAAGCGCGAGGAAGTATTGACGGTGAGAGACGGCATATACCTTTAAGCCTCTCGCGGTGGTTGGGTAGGTATCGCTTCCACTGTCGTTCCTGGATTACAATGTAACCTGCGTTCGCGCCCAAGATACAGGAAATCTATTATCGAGAAAAGAAAAAATTCCCCTTCGGTTAAAGCATATATGAAAATATATTAATTCCGAGTTTAGAGCGGAATTAGATATTAAAGGACATGTAGCCGTATATGCTATATGAATCACGGTAATGGATATTGACTTAATGTAAAATGCTATGGGTTGTCAAAAGCGCTTACTTAACTACAGGACGTCGAGGCGGGTTGATGTTGTATCCAAACCAACGCATACTTCAGCGCGAGGAAAGTATTTGAGTTGAGAAGAACGGCATATACCTTTAAGCCTCTCTCGGTGGTTGGGTAGGTATCGCTTCCACTGTCGTTCCTGGATTTACAATGTACCTGCGTTCGCGCCCAAGTACAGGTAAATCTATTATCGAGAAAAATTCCCCTTCGGTTAAGCATATATGAAAAATATATTAATTCCGAGGTAGAGCGAATTAGATATTAAAGGACAGTTGTAGCTCGATATATGTATATGAATCACGGTAATGTGATATGACTTAGTAAAATGCTACGTGTTGTCAAAAGCGCTACTTAACTACCGGAGTCGAGGCGGGTTGATGTTGTCTCCAAACCAACGAATACTTCAGCGCGAGGAATTATTTGAGGTGAGAGACGGCATATACCTTTAAGCCTCTCGCGGTGTTGGGTAGGTATCGCTTCCACTGTCGTTCCTGATTTACAATGTACCTGCGTTCGCGCCCAAGTACAGGTAAATCTATTATCGAGAAAAAAATTCCCCTTCGGTTAAGCATATATGAAAATATATTAATTCCGAGGTAGAGCGAATTAGATATTAAAGGACATTGTAGCTCGATACATGTATATGAATCACGGTAATGTGATATGACTTATGTAAAATGCTACGTGTTGTCAAAAGCGCTACTTAACTACCGGAGTCGAGGCGGGTTGATGTTGTCTCCAAACCAACGAATACTTCAGCGCGAGGAAGTATTTGAGGTGAGAGACGGCATATACCTTTAAGCCTCTCGCGGTGGTTGGGTAGGTATCGCTTCCACTGTCGTTCCTGGATTTACAATGTACCTGCGTTCGCGCCCAACCCAAGTACAGGTAAATCTATTATCGAGAAAATTCCCCTTCGGTTAGCATATATGAAAATATATTAATTCCGAGGTAGAGCGAATTAGATATTAAAGGACATTGTAGCTCGATATATGTATAGAATCACGGTAATGTGATATGACTTATGTAAAATGCTACGTGTTGTCAAAAGCGCTACTTAACTACCGGAGTCGAGGCGGGTTGATGTTGTCTCCAAACCAACGAATACTTCAACGCGAGAAAGTATTTGAGGTGAGAGACGGCATATACCTTTAAGCCTCTCGCGGTGGTTGGGTAGGTATCGCTTCCACTGTCGTTCCTGGATTACAATGTACCTGCGTTTCGCCGCCCAAGTACAGGTAAATCTATTATCGAGAAAAAATTCCCCTTCGGTTAAGCATATATGAAAATATATTAATTCCGAGGTAGAGCGAATTAGATATTAAAGGACATTGTAGCTCGATATATGTATATGAATCACGGTAATGTGATATGACTTATGTAAAATGCTACGTGTTGTCAAAAGCGCTACTTAACTACAGGAGTCGAGGCGGGTTGATGTTGTCTCCAAACCAACGAATACTTCAGCGCGAGGAAGTATTTGAGGTGAGAGACGGCATATACCTTTAAGCCTCTCGCGGTGGTTGGGTAGGTATCGCTTCCACTGTCGTTCCTGGATTTACAATGTACCTGCGTTCGCGCCCAAGTACAGTAAATCTATTATCGAGAAAAAATTCCCCTTCGGTTAAGCATATGAAAATATATTAATTCCGAGGTAGAGCGAATTAGATATTAAAGGACATTGTAGCTCGATATATGTATATGAATCACGGTAAAGTGATATGACTTATGTAAAATGCTACGTGTTGTCAAAAGCGCTACTTAACTACCGGAGTCGAGGCGGGTTGATGTTTGCCTCCAACCAACGAATACTTCAGCGCGAGGAAGTATTTGAGGTGAGAGACGGCATATACCTTTAAGCCTCTCGCGGTGGTTGGGTAGGTATCGCTTCCACTGTCGTTCCTGGATTTACAATGTACCTGCGTTCGCGCCCAAGTACAGGTAAATCTATTATCGAGAAAATTCCCCTTCGGTTAAGCATATATGAAAATATATTAATTCCGAGGTAGAGCGAATTAGATATTAAAGGACATTGTAGCTCGATATATGTATATGAATCACGGTAATGTGATATGACTTATGTAAAATGCTACGTGTTGTCAAAAGCGCTACTTAACTACCGGAGTCGAGGCGGGTTGATGTTGTCTCCAAACCAACGAATACTTCAGCGCGAGGAATTATTTGAGGTGAGAGACGGCATATACCTTTAAGCCTCTCGCGGTGGTTGGGTAGTATCGCTTCCACTGTCGTTCCTGGATTTACAATGTACCAGCGTTCGCGCTCCCCCAAGTACAGTAAATCATTATCGAAAAAACATTCCCCTTCGGTTAAGCATATATGAAATATATTAATTCCGAGGTAGAGCGAATTAGATATAAAAGGACATTGTACTCGATACATGTTATGAATCACGGTAATGTGATTTTTTTTTATGACTTATGTAAAATGCTACGTGTTTGTCAAAAAGCGCTACTTAACTACCGAGTCGAGGCGGGTTGATGTTGTCTCCAAACCAACGAATACTTCAGCGCGGGAAGTATTTGAGGTGAGAGACGCATAGACCTTTAAGCCTCTAGCGGTGGTTGGTGTCTCCAAACCACGAATACTTCAGCGCGAGAAGGTATTTTGAGGTGAGAGACTGGCATATACTTTTAACCTCTCGCGGTGGTTGGGTAGGTATCGCTCTACTGTCCTTTCCTGGATTTACAATGTACCTGCGTTCGCGGCCCAAGTACAGGTTAAATTCTATTTATCGAGAAAAAAATTCCCCTTCGGTTAAGCATATATGAAAACAAATATTTAATTTCCGAGGTAGAGCCAAAAGACAGAAAAAATAAGCGGAATTAGGTTTTAAAGGACATTTGTAGCTCGATATATGTATAGCTGAATCACGGTCAATGTGATACTGACTTATGTAAAAATGCTACGTGTTTTGTCAAAAGCGCTAATTAACTACCGGAGTCGAGGCGGGTTGATGTTGTCTCCAACCAACGAATACTTCAGCGCGAGGAAGTATTTGAGGTGAGAGACGGCTATTACCTTTAAGGCCTCTCGCGGTGGTTGGGTAGGTATCGCTTCCACTGTCGTTCCTCCGGATTTACAATGTACCTGCGTTCGCGCCCAAGTACAGGTAAATCTATTATCGAGAAAAAATTCCCCTTCGGTTAAGCATATATGAAAATATATTAATTCCGAGGTAGAGCGAATTAGATATTAAAGGACACTGTAGCTTCGACATATGTATATGAATCCACGGTCAATTGTAGATTGACTTATGTAAAAGAATGGCTACGTGGTTGTCAAAAAGCGCTACTTAACTACCAGGAGTCGAGGCGGGGGGTTGATGTTTTGTCTCCAAAACAACGAATACTTAGCGCGAGGGAAGTAGTTTGAGGTGAGAGACGGGCATATACCTTTCAAGCCTCCTTCTCCGGTGGTTGGGTATGTATCGCCGCTTTCCACTGTCGTTCCTGGATTTAACAATGTACCTGCGTTCGCGCCAAAAGTAAAAGGTAAATCTATTATCGAGAAAAAATTCCCCTTGGTACGGCATATAAATGAACTATATTAATTCCGAGGTAGAGTCGAATTAGATAAAAAATTAAAGGACCCCATTGTAGATTCGATATTTAATGCATATGAATCAAAACGGTAATGGATAATTGACCTTATGTAAAATGCCACGGTAGGTTTGTCAAAAGCGCTACTTAACTTACCGGAGTCGAGGGGGTTGATGTGTCTTCAAACCAACGGAATACTTCAGGGAGGAAATTATTTGAGGTGAGAGACGGCATTTGATACCTTAGCCTCTCGCGGTCGGCTTGGGTAGGTATGCTTCCCAACTGGTCGTTCTGGATTTACAATGGTAACCTGGTTCGCGCCCAAGTACAAGGCTTAAATCTATTATCGAGAAAAACATTCAAAACCTTCGGTTAAGCATATATAAAATATATTAATTTGTAGGTAGAAGCCGAATTTTAGATTATTAAAGACCATTGTAAAGCTCGAACTGTTATATGGAATTCACGGTAATGTGATATTGAACTTATGTAAAATGGCTACGTGTTGCAAAAGCCGGCTACTTAACTACGGGTCGAGGCGGGTTGATGTTGTCTCCAAACCAACGAATACTTCAGCGCGAGGGGAATTATTTGAGGTGAGAGAACGGCATATACCTTAAGCCTCTCGCGGTGGTTGGGTAGGTATCGCTTCCACTGTCGTTCCTGGATTTACAATGTACCTGCGTTCGCGCCCAAGTACAGGTAAATCTATTATCGAGAAAAATTCCCCTTCGGTTAAGCATATATGAAAATATATTAATTCCCACGAGGTAGAAGCGTTAATTAGATATTAAAGGACATTGTAGCTCGATACATGTATATGAATCACGGTATGTGTATATGACTTATGTAAAATGCTACGTGTTGTCAAAGCGCTACTTTAACTACCGATCGAGGCGGGTTGATGTTGTCTCCCAAACCAACGAATTACTTCAGCGCGAGAAGTATGAGGTGTTCGCGTTCCCAAGTACAGGTGAAATCTATTATCGAGAAAAATTCCCCTTCGGTTAGCATATATGAAAATATATTATTCCGAGGTAGAGCGATTGATATTAAGGACATTGTAGCTCGATATATGTATATTGAAATCACGGTAATGTGATATGACTGTAAAAATGCTACTGTTTGTCAAAAGCCTAACTTAACTACCGAGTCGAGGCGGGTTGATGTTGTCTCCAAACCAACGATACTTCAGCGGCGAGGAAGTATGAGGTGAGAGACGGCATATACCTTTAAGCCTCTCGCGGTGGTTGGGTAGTATCGCTTCCACTGTCGTTCCTGGATTTTACAATGTTACCTGCGTTTCGCTGCCCAAGTACAGGTAAATCTATTATCGAGAAAAAAATTCCCCTTCGGTTAAGCATATATGAAAATATATTAATTCCGAGGTAGAGCGAATTAGATATTAAAGGACATTGTAGCTCGATACATGTATATGAATCACGTAATGTGATTATGACTTATGTAAATGCTACGTGTTGTCAAAAGCGCTACTTAACTACCGGAGTCGAGGCGGGTTGATGTTGTCTCCAAACCAACGAATACTTCAGCGCGATCGGAAGTATTTGAGGTGAGAGACGGCATATACCTTTAAGCCTCTCGCGGTTGGTTGGGTAAGGTATCGCTTCCACTGTCGTTCCTGGATTTACAATGTACCTGCGTTCGCGCCCAAGTACAGGTAAATCTATTATCGAGAAAAAATTCCCCTTCGGTTAAGCATATATGAAAAATATATTAATTCCGAGGTAAGAAGCGAATTAGATAATTAAAGGACATTGTAGCTCGATATTATGTATGAATCACGGTAATGTGATATGACTTATGTAAAATGCTACTGTTGTCAAAAGCGCTAATTAACTACCGGAGTCGAGGCGGGTTTGATGTTGTCTCCAAACCAACGAATACTTCAGCGCGAGGAAGTATTTGAGGTGAGAGACGGCATATACCTTTAAGCCTCTCGCGGTGGTTGGGTAGGTATCGCTTCACTGTCGTTCCTGATTTACAATGTACCTGCAGTTCGCGCCAAGTACATGGTAAATCTATTATCGAGAGAAAAAATTCCCCTTCGGTTAAGCATATATGAAATATATTAATTCCGAGGTAGAGCGAATTAAGATATTAAAGGACACTGTAGCTCGATATATGTATATGAATCACGGTAATGTGATATGACTTATATAGTATATATATATATATATACTATATATATATATATATATAGATACAGCAGGGTCCATAAAACACATCAACAAGGCCCTAGTTTATTGCAAACGAAACGTTTCGCACATGTTTGTGCATTTTCAGTCTGTAAATATAACATAAAATTCATTAAAATTAAAAAAAAACTCTTTAAAATTAACATGATTTAAAAAGGTTACAGTAAAAAAGACCCAGTGCTCACCAAACCATTCAAAGGAGAAGGAGAAAAACGAATGACCAAGATTTGACACCAACCTACGACTTCAATTATGCTAGATAAAGAGGAGAAGCGGAAACGTTAGAGTTTAAGGAAGGAACAAGCCGTTTGATGTATAATGACTCAGGGGCAGTTAGGTAATCACTATGGCTCGTACCACCAATAATGGAAAAAAGCTTTTTGTTAACTTCAATTTTACATATAGAGGCATGGTTCTAGATAGCGTGCGTATAGAATTCGATTCAGTTTTCATTAATTCCACTAACTGCTTTGACCGTAATTTACAATACAAACAGGTTGTTTTATCACATTACGAACATCAATGCTATATAGATAAAAAAAATCTTATAATCATTATTTAAATGTAAGTTCCGAACAAATAATTGATCTTGTGTACATATATGAAAATATAAACAATTCAGATTTAGAACCTGTCACGGAAACAACACTGAAATATTTAAATAAATCTGACAATAGGAGAGTGCAGCGTCCAGCATATAGTTAATTTTACGAATTACATGAAGGAAAAAAACTTAAAAAACACCCAAAATTTTGTTGTTGTATTACACTGAGACCGCAACCATGCCGAAAATCGGGGGATGAAATAGAAAAAAACAGAAAAACTCAGGGAATGCAATAAACTAGGAGGAATATAAAAAAGAAAAAAAATACAGAAGCTTCAGGTGAATAAACGAGTGCTGCTCACATGGTGAAGTTTGAAAAAAAATTGAATAGGCCTACGTTAAAGTTGCCACGATTTATTTTATGTTAAAGACTGAAGTATGAGTGATAAAAAAAAAAGTGCATATTGCTTGGAGATTATTTCAATTTACTCTGTAATTTATAAGGCTTTTATAATTCCCGTTAAAGGACCTTAACAGGTTTGGGGAATTGTTTCACGTCGTGTTTTAAGGTAACAACAAAGACATGAATTGTAATAAGGACATATATATATTATATATATATATATATATATATATATATATATATATATATATATATATATATATATTTCAAGAGAAGTATTAGAATTGACACAAAATCTTTTAAGTTCCATGACCAACAACTACAAAAAATCTTACATACTCAAGAACAAATTTAATAAAGATTAGACTTTCACATGATGCAATTCTTTTTGCTACTTTAAAACACACTATAAAAAATGTCCCAAAATCTGCTCCTTTAACAATGGGTAAAAATCTTTATATATATATAGTATATATATATATATATATATATATATATATATATATATATATATCCATCCAATGGTGCACGGAGGAACACGTACTTGAGAATATCCTTAAATCCACGGACAAAGGTGAGTGAAACTAAGGATTTGGAACAAGTACTTCTGTACTGTATTCTACATTTTTTAAGTTTGCACTGAATATCGTAGAAGTTAAAATACCATTCTACTGTGGATTTATGGATATTACATACATACACACACAACCCACACACATATATATATATATATATATATATATATATATATATATATATATATATATATATATAGATATATAAGATTTGATTATGTGTTTTAAAGTTAAAAAAAAGTTTTTGGTGAAGGAACATAATATATTTCGTGGGAATTCTAATACTTCTCTCGAGGGTCATCTATTCACACAGAAAAAGGCAATGCAAGCACCAGTATATCCAGATTGTTTGATGAATTCATCATCTCTTCCACAGTTCATCAAGAACCTGTTCAATTAAAGCAGCTTTAGCTGCATTTGAAGATGGAATACCTAAAAACACAAGAATTGATAACATCCTTCCTCCTGTTATTCCTTCAGTTGCCATACCAGGAAAACTAAGGCGACGCCTGGTAATGCACACAGAAAGCAAAGTTGACATTCCAAACGCACGCATTACGATGCGCCATAACGTCCGTTATCCATATTCCTGCTCCCTGGATTCTAGGAACCGCAGTTGTAAAACTAAAACGACCTCTCGTTGGTTTAACTCTCGCCGATTGCCTCTGGCGATGTGGCTGCTAAGCGGCGTGCGGGCGTAACTGTAGCGAGACTATTGTTATAGTCAACACCTTCTTTACGGGCTGCTCTAGGAGCAAGAGCCCGTGCTAGCATAAATCCAGCTAATTCATAACCAGCCAACCAGCACGTTTGACCTGTGATTATATGTTAAGAAGGATATTGCGTAGGTCAGGAAATGACTGTAATTGTTTCACGAGACTGTTTGCTTGTGGATTTCACTGTATATAGTTGCGTTTTGCTTATTTTCTGTTGGGAAACAAATTAGCACCCTGAGCAGGGTAGTACAGTAAGTGCGCCTTACGTGGGACACCGTAGGCATTACTAAGAGGTGTCTGTATCGTCCCGTTCCCTAGCTAGATCCACTTACTTTCAGTCCGTCTTATTTTCCTCGAGCTTGCTATTCAACCTCTCTAATCACTACTTCTTAACACAGCTGCGGGGTTTCTCCCAATTCACATTTTAGATACTTGAACTTCATCTTTATTTTTTTGGATCTTGCTATCCAGCCACTTCAACTCACTCTTTCCACTGTCTGAAACTCCTATACTTGTTTGTTTGTATGGTGCTTTTACGTTGCATGATACCAGTGGTTATTCAGCAACGGGACCAACGGCTTTACGTGACTTCCGAACCACGTCGAGAGTGAACTTCTATCACCAGAAATACACATCTCTCACTCCTCAATGGAATGGCCGAGAATCGAACCCGCGACCACCGAGGTGGAACGCAAACACCATATCAACCATGCCACTGAGGCGCTGAAACTCCTATATCAAATAATAATCATCAAGGATATCTTGTGGGGCAACGGATAATTCGCGATGGGTTCCATACAATATCAAGTATTTCGAATATAATTTCCAAGAGAAAGATGTTCACAACCTTTTTGCCTTTTATTTTGGACGAACATCTTGAAAGTGTTCCCACCAGCAGCTTTCTTGATTTAAAATGACGTTTATTTCTTAAAGGAGTGCTACGATATTTCCTAATGAATTCCCCATATCTATCCAGTTGCATTAGATTTACTTAGATCTATTATTATGCCAGGTGATATGTAATGATAGTTTTCCTTCCTGTACATGCTGCAGTTTCCGAGAGTCAAAAAAACAAACCTCTGAAACTTTTAGCTTGAATTGACCTTTGCTCTGAACGTGAAATATTACTGGGTTTAAAACTGCAGTTGCTTTTAGCTACTAATGTACTAAATTCCCTTCCCCTTCTGTAAAAATATAGTTTTATTGTGAAGTGAATTAATAATGGTAATATTCTTTATGGAAATGCGACTTTCCTTAGGATAATAACGAGAATGTTTCTGGTTTTAAGTGCTGTTGTAAACGTACACAGTATATTAATTACAGGCTGTTCTATGAGCAAGAGCCCGTTCTGGCATAAAGCCAGCTTAATAAAAAAAAAAACAACAACATCAGTATATATATTACATTTCCCGATGAAATTTTCCATTTGAGAGCAAAATTGTCTCATAGGCAGTGTAATATTTTGATTTTAAATTATATTGCCTCAAACACTGTCGCCCTATTTGAGATAATCCCTTTGTCCGGGGACGAGATTTCGAATTTTGAAGCCTCTGGGTATTGGGAAATGCAATTTGGACCTTTTACGAATTTGCGCAATTCACTCAAAACAAATGCAATTCTTGAAACTTTCATTGGGGAAGGGGTGATTTCAGATACGTGTTGGCATCACTTAAAAACCCAGCTGTACCTGTAACTTACAGCGAATCCTTGATGATCTACTATCTGCAAATCCTTTAGCGTTGATGGAATTCTCAAATGTCAAATGTTACGTCCTGTGCGGTGCGGATTAGCGGATTACAATCCCAACGAACAATCGATATGAATAGTTTAGACCTTTTCAATACTCATGTGTTTTCTCTATCACCGCAATTAGCATTCTACAGTTTTCTAGGAGTCTTTGTCATCCACACCACTGACCAGAGTCAAAATCTAATTCCTTTCACTACTCATATATCTATTTTTTAATTGCTCTATCTATATTTTTACAACAGATAATCTTCAAACTCAATGGTTGTCTAAGTCATGGACTGCTTCCCTTTCATGAAGACTAACTGATATTAAAGATTCAGGGATTTGCTCCATATTTATATATATATATATATATATATATATATATATATATATATATATATATATATATATATAATATATAAATAGATGTTGGGAAGCATTCCACACTTTCATCTCCTAATCAAATTAAAAACAATTTTTCTCTTGTCAAAAATAGTCACGTTAAAGATGTTCAGTGCAGTAATATGAACTTGAATTTAATCTATAGTTACAAATAAGAGAGTCAGAGCAAAAATGTGAACTATATTTTATATTGCATATTTTAGGACACAAGGGTATGATGACAACCCAGGAATCAAGCTAGGTTTACCCAGCAAATCCTCTCACAATTACATCACAATGCGGAAAAGCATTTTCAATGAGCTCATTCTGAGTAAATTTAATTAAATTTTCTTATTTTATCCGATTCAGTAAACCAGTGGATTCCTACGAAATGCCTGTGATAAGCTTTACAATGTTCTGCGGATTATTTGAATTACTGCTGCGGCTGTAGACCAGAATACAGAATTTAGGCCAAGGGCCAAGCGTTGGGACCTATGAGGTCATTCAGCGGTGAAACTGAAATTGACAGTGAAAAGATTGGAAGACATAACAAGAGGAAAACCCCCCAAGTTAAACTGTGAATCAATTATTAAGAAAGGATAGAAAGTAAGAAGAAAGAAAGATTATCAACGAGGGATACAGTACATAGAAACGAAAAGGGTTACAGCTAGGGGCCGTAGGGACGCTGCAAAGATCCTCAAGCAACGCCTACAGCGCACCGCATGAGGCACACTGACGGCACTAACCCCGCCCCGCCCTTAGAGCTGCTAACGCTATCATTCATCTCTCAACTTTATATTCCTTTTGAGTTCAATGTATGGTTCCAAGAAGCGGATCTTTTTTTCTTTTCCGATGCAGGTTAGTTAGCACCTCCGCCTACTCATTAACCTCGTTGCAAAGGTTTGCAGCGATTTACCCCGAAGTAATACGTTGCAACAAACAGCGTTCCATCATTCTATGACCTTTATATATTATGTTGAAGTAGATAACCTGTACACGATGATTCTTCTGTGTAGTGGTTTGTCACTGCATGTTGGCCGAGTATCTCTGAAAACTCTTCTGTTGGGTAAAAGTGATATTCTTGTTACCACGTCTGGAGACATTCTCAATTACATCAAATGAAGCGAAAAATTAAAGCAATGTAATGCTGAATACAACACGTTGCTTAACTTTTAATATGTACCAGTATAAAGAATGCTGATATGATATTCTACCCATTATTAAAACCACCTGAACTTAGTGTGTTTATTGAATCAATAAACACCATTAATTAGATGCATAGAAGCTTTTATTTCAATTTGTTAAGACTGTGATGCCAAGAGACCTTTACAGAAATTAACTTTGATATTTGTTCAAGAAAAAGATCAACGTTGCTATTACACTGATTCTTCAGCAACAAATTCAAGTGGACGTTTAAAATAACTGACCGATCATTGGTGAAGAAAGTAACAGTAGTGTATGTATATATATATATATATATATATATATATATATATATATATATATATATATATATATATACAAATTAGGAGAACCGGGCAGGTTCTCGTAAGCTGTAGATTGGCTATACATTCTAATTATACTTGTACACTTACACCACTGAATTTCATCACCATTTTAGTGACTTGCTATTATGAGATTTTTGTACATCAGATCATCAGAATCTGTAGTTTTTTTATTTATTTTAAATCTTATTTATAATTTTACGTTCTGTAAATAGTTTATTCATCACTTCAAGTTATTGTGATTTCCAAACGAACGTATTAGTTATTCATACGGTTTTATTAATTGGTTATAACGTTTACGATCCCATTCATCTTTCCGATACCTCGAAACCAAAATTGAAAAGTTGACGTCCGTCAATCAGAGATTTTAACAATTTTCCCTCAGTTGCAAGTATTGGTAATCTTTCTTCATTGAATGGAGAGACAATTGTCAATAGTCCAGATTCCTACCTTGCCAATCGCACCACCTAGATAGTTTTTTTTTCTTTGTGGATCGTTTTAATGCAGATCGTATGTATTCCTGGGTTGCAAAAAGATGCGCCGGTTTCGAGGAACCGTTCAGGTGCAAAACCAATATGAGGGCATTGCATACGATCCAGATCCACGCATTCCTGACCCTTCAAGAGGATCGTTTTATGCGGATCGTCGCATATGGATCGTATGTATATATACTCCTGAGTTACAAAAATATGCGCGCCCTTCGAGGAATGGTACAGGTGCAAAATCAATAGGAGGCTGTTGTTAACGATCCAGATACAAACATTCCCGGTCTCGTTACCCTAGATTGTTCCATGAAGACCGTTTATATATGGATCGTTTTTACACGGATCGTCGTTAGTGGATCATTTCAAGTGGTTCGTTGTATGTTGATCTTCTTATGCGTATCGTTTTTATGTTGATCACTTTCATGCGAATCGTTTTTGTGTGGATCGTCTTATAAGGATCTGTTTTATGTGGATCGTCTTATAAGGATAGTCTTATAACGATCGTTTTTGTGTATCGTCTTATAATAAGGATCGTTTTTTATGTGGATCGTCTTATTAGGACCGTTTTTATGTGTATCGTCTTATAATAAGGACCGTTGTTATGTGTATCGTCTTATGAGGATCGTTTTTATAAGCATCGTCTTATGAGGATCGTTTTTATAAGGATCGTCTTATGAGGATCGTTTCTATGTGGATCGTCTTGTGCGGATCATTTGTGTCTCTGGCGCTGCATAATTATGCAAGGGCTTCGGGGAACCGTGCAGGTGCAAAACCAATACGAGAGGCCATTTGTATCATTCTTTTCGGCGATGACTCGCGCGGTGGAGGTAGTTAAGAGCATTGCGACCTCGGAATTACCGGGCAATATCGGTAGTTACCGGCTTTCGTCGGTATTTACCGGCTTTTGCCTGGGATAGGCCGGTTGGAGTGTCGTATTTATGTGGCTATGAAGAATTGAATTTTTTTTTCTTTTTTAACGTCTTCGTTTTACGTTATCGATTTCTGGCGGTAAAATGGTTTCGTTGGGTCGTTGATATATTTATTGTGTTCGCTTATAAATACATGTTTCAGAATAATACGAGATATATTATTTTATGACTTTTTGTTATCAATTGTATTTACGTATAGAGGAATGTAAGACAAGAGGTCATTATGATTCTTAAAAACGCATAAATATATGGGTAT
>NC_087206.1:7271769-7274269 GCF_015104395.2 Macrobrachium nipponense
AAATAATGCGTTGAAGTTTCTTCGGCGCAATCGAGTTTTCTGTACAGCGTAAGACACTCTCAGCCACAGTCCATTCAATTCTCAGCCGCGGCCCATGAATTTTTCAGCCACTACCTGGTGGTGGCATGTATTGTTGGTTCTTGTAGCGGTGCAAGATCATGGCTAACTTTAACCTTGAATAAAATAAAAAGTACTAAGGCTAGAGGACTGCGATTTGGTATGTTTGATGATTGCAGGGTGGTTGATCAACTTACCAATTTGCAGCCCTCTAACCTCGGTAGTTTTCAAGATCTGAGGATGAACTGACAAATAATTTTCTTTTATAAAAAAAAAATAAATGAATAAAATAAGAAAAATAAAAAGGCTAATTCTTTTCATCACTGAATTCTTTGGTGCTCTGTTCTCTGTGAAATTTCTATAATAAAAAAGAAAAACGGTTTCGTGAATTGTGCAGACAATTAACGAAATCCAGAGATTCGACTGTTGGCAGATTTAACCGGCCTCCTTTGATGGAACAGATCAAAGGGAAATTCTGTTTCAGTATGGCTCGTGGAATGTTATTTTTACAAACTTTACCGATGTCCTGCAATTACGCGAGTAAATTCTGGGACAAATAAAAAGGAGATATGGAAATTACATGAAATGTATAGGAGAGTAATCCGATATTTTGTTGTTTTTTATTTATAAATATTTTTAAATTTTAAACACGGATTAACAGATTTTTCATACTGCATATGCATGGGAGATTTATAATTTTTTAATTTCTAATAAAGTACCACAGACTATACCTATCTGCCTGTGCTGAGTGTATGTGTGTGTACCTATTTGTATGATATATATATATATATATATATATATATATATATATATATATATATATATAAGTAATATATATATACATATATATATATACATATATATATATATATATATATATATATATATATATATATATATATATGTATGTGTGTGTGTATGCATGTATGTATACACACACACACACACACACACACGCATTCATATATTGATATATAGGAGAATTATCAGCTATTTTGGTTTTGTTCTTTCTTATGTTATTGATCTATTACTTTTAAATTTTTTACACAAAGATTAATAGATTTTCATACTGAACGGACACACACACACATGCATATATTGATATATAGGAGAATAGTCAGCTAATTTGTTCTTTCTTATGTTATTGAACTATTACTTTTAACTTTTACACAAAGATTAATAGATTTCCATACTGAACAGACACAGACACACACACACACACACACACACACATACACACACATATATATTATATATATATATATATATATATATATATATATATATATATATATTATCCACTGTGTATATACGATATGAAGATAATCTATTAACCTTTGGCTGGTTTGGGAAACGTCGCAAAATAATTCACGGCTGGGTTGTTTTTTCTTTTGTTTTGAAGGATATGAATATTTTTTTCTATTTACCTTATCCTACAAAATGAGAAATTAGTATTTCGATGTATTTCCCAATTGCTTTGAATTTTATTTCTCTCTACAGTATAACATGCCAGCAATTTCTCGCACACATATCATAAACATGTTGAATACAAGTCAACGACTTATGGGCAATCCAGACCAGTGCTTCATAAGATATACAAGACGACGACTTAGAGACAATCTAAACCAGTGCTCTATACGATTCGCCAATTGACCAAATATCTGTCTTTCACGTAATCGTCACTGACTTGTTTTCAACCTGTTAGTGACATGTTAACAACAAGTTGAGGATGTGTTTATGGCAACTTTTACGGCAGTGTGGAAGCACTCTTATTCTTAACATTCGTAGGCACAAAACTCTTTTAGCTGAGTTGGAAAATGGCTGTTGGGACAAAGGCTCGCCGTTTTTTTTCCAGTAAAATTTTTATGTCCTTGAGCGCGCCTTCTTTAATCCATATGTAATCTGTAAACGAATTTAATACTTCGTATACATTTCATTATCATAAACGTAAATTGCCTTTCCAACATCATTACCCAGAATTCTCTGAGTATCACCGACGTGGGAGAGAGTCTGTGTTGCTCAGTAATCGGGTTTTAATTATGCTCTAATTTGCATACAGATTAGTTAGCAAGGCTAATAGCTTAATTATTGTAAGGATTGTTGCATTAGGATTAATCCATTGCCGGGTGGCCTAATTTCGATTTAATGGTGACAAGATACTGACTAAATAATAGGAAAATATTCATCTATTACAAGGAGGCTTAGATAATATAAAATGACGAACTCTACAACATAAATTGCACAGTGAAATAGAAAAAGCTGGGAAGCTATAGATGGAGAGAACCAGGGAGAAATAGGGCAAGTCTACGACCTAAAGCTCCTTGGGTAGGGTCATGGAATTCAAGGACAAATTAGGTAGGGCACAGCAGCAAAGGATTGGTTAGGTCAGGATCAGCGAGATGGTCTGCCTTTGGAGGAGATAACTCAGCTTTTGATGGAGAAG
>NC_087206.1:7279269-7289269 GCF_015104395.2 Macrobrachium nipponense
GCACACAACCAACTCGTCCAACGAGGAACGTAATTGTAGAGGTGTAACAGGAGAAAAACCTCTCAGTTGCACTGCGAAATAATTGTTTGGAGAGGTGGACAGTAAGAAGGAAGAAAGAATATGAATGGAGGAACAGTAAAAGGAAAGAAAAGGGTCGCACAAAGGGGACGGACGATGGGACGCTGCAAAGAACCTTAGGTAATGCCTACAGTAGACCGCCTGAGGTTGAGATGCAATGATGGCACCACCCCTACGGAGAACATCTGCCTTGAGGGAAAGATGGCAGTATCTTGTGATGAATATGAAAGATATTCGTTCCTGATTTCTGTTAGTTCATCTCTGTTTTAACGAAATGGCGAATCCCAAGTTTTTTTCTTTCTTTCCTTCTTTCTTTTAGCCAAGTGTCTGTTTTGGATACTCTATAACATATCAAAAACACATTTTCAAAGTGAGCTGCCTCAAAATAATGGGCAAATTAGAGGCTTTTCATGATATCAAAATCTTTGACGCCAATTTTCTCAAAATGGGGAAAAACTGGCCTATGGTATTCGTCAAACTAAGGACGAGTAGACAGGTCATTAAATTCCTGTTAATGAAATGCTCCAATTAGATTCTATAATTGCTTTAATTGCCTTAACAGTGTTATTATTGTTAATTTAATAGACATTAATTGAGCCCACAACTTAATGTTCTTTGTGGGGAATTGGGGAAATGCATTTTCCATCAAAACGCCATCAAGGTCATTTTTTTCTAACCTATTTCAAGATCAAACTACCACAGGTTCGACAGAAATAAATTTTGTCGTGGTATGACACAAAATCTTTAAGTCAACGAAAAGTGCGTATCCAAACCGCCCAAACTGTATCCTTGTATCAAGGGTAATTTTTCTGCACACAACTGATACATTTACCGCATTTGTAACCTTTGCTTTTGGGACGCCAGTTTATGATATGAGTATATAAATTAATCAATTTTAATCCTAGCCTATCCTCAATGTTCTTCTTCATTGCCTCTCACGATAAACGGAAACATTTCGCGCGAAATAATGACCTTATCCTAAGGAAACCATGAATTCAAATGGGCATTCTGAGTTAATAGAGAAATCAAATGGATGTTCTGAGGTTACAAGTCAATGAATTCAAAAGGGTAGTGCTAAGGCACAGTCCTTGAAATCAATTATGTATTTTGACATAACAATCGGTGGATCAAATAGGTAGGGCTAAGGAATAGTTCATGAATTCAAATACGTTTTCTTGAGATAATAGTCAGTGAATTCAAATAGGCATTGGTAAGGAAACATCCATAAATTCAAATAGTCCTTGAATTTAATACGCATTTTGAGATATTAGTCTGTGAATGCAAATACAATTTCCGAGGTATTCAAATAAGTATTCTGAGGTGTTGGCGAATGAATTCAAATAGGTATTCTGAGGTAATGGCCCTTCGCTCAGATGGGTTTTCTGAAGTAAGTCAACGAATTCAAATAGGTATTTTGAGGTCAAGTCAAAATTTTCAGCTGACGTATACTTTTATGCCAAGAACTCTTCCAAAAAGTAGTTAAAGCCATCATTAAGTAGTTACTATATCACTGTGAGAAAAGGTGCATCCATATACAGAGAGATAGAGAGAGAGAGAGAGAGAGAGAGAGAGAGAGAGAGAGAGAGAGAGAGAGAGAGAGAGAGAGAGAGAGAGAGAGAGAGAGTATAAACCTATATAAATCCACCATATATAAAAGTAAAGTTTCATGATACAATAATAAAAAATATAAAAAAAAGCTTTAAATAATCTGCTGGTCACCATAAAATCACCATAATGAGTCTCCGTGACTGCGTCCCTTTATCGAGTTGTCTATTCCCTCTCCAGTCACGCTAATTAATTTCGCCCTCATAACCTGGGTAATTAACCCGATTGTCTTAATTAATATATACGCACGCTGTTTGTTTTTCCTCTGTATCCCATCAGATTGTGCCCCGAGGGAATATGGTAAACAAGAACTCAGTGCTACGAGGTGAGGGTTTAATAGCAGGTCCCTAGAGGGACCTGGTTTATCATTTCACGGTTTGGTGAGTTGGTTTAGATTATGCAGGCCTTATGCCGGCACTCGGTACTATGCTGGAGGGGTGGCCCGTAGGTATTATAATGTTTTAATGGGGGCGAGGGTTTAATACAGGTCTCTAGAGGGTCTTGGTTTATCATTTTACGATTTGGTGAGATGGTTTAGATTATGCAGGCCTTATGCCAGGCCGGATGCTTTGCCGTAAAGTGGCCCATATGTATGATAATGCGTTTCAAGGGATGAGAGGCCAGATGTGGCCCTATGAACTCGAGCCAATCAGCTGAGAAGAAGGCCTCATTGATTTGGTTTTTATTGTATAAATATCGTCTTGGATCGTGTTTGTAGGTTTAGAAGGGTCCAGAGGTCCACACAAAACATCCCCTTTCTTATCACACCTTACCAAGCTTACGGACCATCTTAGGAGAATGTGTCCGCTTTTTTATTGTAGTATAATGATGTTGCAACCTTTATGGTTGTTCTCTATCGGTTGGATCGAGTTCGAAGGTCTACGTTAGCCCATTTATTATTCTGTATGCTGTACTTTCTATAACTCACGTACTTAGTCTTCTATTAGGATGGCTCGAGTCCGAAGGTCTACGTTAGCCCATTTATTATTCTGTTAACTATACTTTCTATAACTCAAGTACTTATTCTTCTATTAGGATGGGTCGAGTCCGAAGGTCTACGTTAGCCCATTTATTATTCTGTATACTATACTTTCTATAACTCAAGTACTTATTCTTCTATTAGGATGGGTCGAGTTCGAAGGTCAACGTTAGCCCATTTATTATTCTGTATGCTGTACTTTCTATAACTCATTATACTTAGTCTTCTATTGGGACCTATGTAGATATCTGCTATGTGTTCTAGCTTACTTATTCAACCCCCGAATTTTTTATCAACCCAAAAACGATGCAAGAGAACATCTCTGTTGTGTCATCTGGTTTACTTTGTTCAAGCTCGAATTTTCCATGAACCCGAAAATGATGCAAGAGAACATCTCATTACCGTAATATCTGTTTGCTGCAGTCCTGAAATTAATTAAGCTTTTAGAACTGCTCGCTAATCTACACGGAAATTCGAGCGTAATTGCATCTGGGGAACACTGACGCTCCACCTAGTTGATGCTGAGCGATTCTCAATAACGATTTGATAATGGTGTTTATGGCATAACGCCGCATTGGAAGCTGCTGATGTGGGCGAGGTGCAGTTTATTCCCTCGAAATATTATCGACTGAGGGTTGATTTTTGGATTAACATTTCATTCTGTATATCAATACTATTTCATTTCAGCAAATATAAGACGTCTTTGTAATCATGCGAATCAACAGCGCAGATGATTGACTTTGAGGTAAACACTCCTCTCTAACGATCACTATTAGAATCATTATTTCTGCAAACATGCCTCAGAAATCACGCCATCCAAAAGCCTTTGCCTGCCAGGGTCCAGCACGGAATGGAACCCCAGGCGGGGAAATGAGAGACGGCTCTGTGGGATCTTGTTATCGGAAATTTCCATACCTCGGGACAAGGGAAAACTTCGTCCAAGTTTTCACATAAAGAACGGGAAAGTTGCAGGGGCCAGGTCTAACTCCCTTAAATTCAATCAGTATAAATGTAAAAAAACGAGACCGGAGAAAGGCATTTTTTTCTTTTTGACATATTGTTTTCGAAATCTTTCTGGGAAGGAAAGCAAATGGGGTAATTTGATAAAATTGGAAAATGATTGGTAAATTACGAGGTCTGCTGTAGGCGCAGTATTCCAGAATTTTTATCTCTCTCATAAGCGAGTAAGTATACATGCACATACACAAACAAACACACACACTATGGAAATGAATTCCGTATCAAAACATCGTTTGTCTTCTTTCACAGTTATATCTGTGTCGTCACTGACAAAGGCAGATCTATTTAAGAACAGAAATGTGAGAGAGGAGAGAGAGAGAGAGAGAGAGAGAGAGAGAGAGAGAGAGAGAGAGAGAGAGTAAAATTAAACGTCATATTGGGCTGAACATTAAGTCGCAAAAAAAATTATTTTTAGTATTTGATTTTCAACACAAAATCCTGGTTTAAGTCCACCGTTCAATAAACAGACTGTTGATGAATGTAAGCCCGTGTTCATGTGTGTGTTTGAACCGGTGTTCATTGTGTTTCTACCCGTGTTAATGTGTGCGTTTTTTTCACCAACGTTCATTAAGTTTTTACCCGTGTTCATGCGTATGCGCTTTTTTGCCTGTGTTCATGTGTGTGTTTAAAACCGTGCTCATGTGCGTGTGTTTTACCGGTATACATGCATGTTTTTTCACTCCCGTTTGTGTGTTCTAAAATGAGTTCATATGCGCGTTTTCATTCGTGTCCATGTGAGAATTTGACGAAGAACCGAATCTACGTCGAGTATTCGACGAAGAACCAAAATTCACGTCGATGAATTCGACGAAGAACCGAATCTACGTCGAGAATTCGATGGAGAACCGAATCTACGTCGAGAATTTGATGAATAATCTACTCCAAGTCGAGTATTCGATGAAGAACCAAAACTACGCCGAGAATTCGTTGAAGAACCGAATCTACGTCGAGAATACGATGATTAACCTACTCCAAGTCGAGTATTCGAATGAATATTCCTACTCCAAGTCGAGTATTTGTCGAAGAACCAAACACACGTCGAGAATTCGGCAAAGAACCGAATCTGCGTAGAGAATATGATGAAGATCCAAATCCACGTTGATTCGATGAAGAACCAAATCTACTTCGACAATTCGACGAAGAACCGAATCCACGTCGAGAATACGATGAAGAACCATTGCACTGTACAAGGCAGTGAAATCACTCGGTTCCCAAATCCCGCCCCTCCGCCCTTCCCGATATCCGCGGTTTAATTTAAGCTCTCTCATTACTTATTCCCGCCGGAGTCGTGAAGGAGGTAATTCCAACAGAGATTTAGTTGTCTTCGGCAAGAGGGAGTCGTTTTCCTCAGTCGTTCTCTGGATTTCCCGAAATTTGTCTTAACGACTTTTCTCCTGAGTCGTCTGTCTTCTCGACGGAATACCCTTTTTTCAGTTTATTGTTGAAAAAAGTTTTTTTTCTTTTCTTTTTCATTTTTTATTATTATTATTATTTTTTTTGCCCTTTACGACAGTCATTTATTTTGAGCCATCATGAGGAATTAATAAAAAATAAATAAATAAACAAATAATAAATGAACCGAAGTTTCTTCAGCGCAATCGAGTTTTCTGTACAGCGTATATATCAAGGCCACCAAAAATAGATCTATCTTTCGGTGGTCTCGGTATAATACTGCATGAGCCACGGTACATAAAACTTAAACCACGGCCTGTTGGTGGCCTATCCTATATCATTGCTTGGAGCACGATTGTGGCCAACTTTAACCTTGAAAAAAAAAAAAAAAAACTCAGGCTAGAGGGCTGCAATTTGGTATGTTTGATGATTGGAGGGTGAATGATCAACATACCATTTTGCAGGCGTATAGCCTCAGTAGTTTTTAAGATCTGAGGGCGGACAGAAAAAGTGCGGACGGACAGACAAAGCCGACACAATAGTTTTCTTTTACAGAAAATTAAAAACGCCCTTTCTTAATCCTGTCTTCCTGCTAAATGATTCCACCAAATGACTTGAGGAGGCAGTATCCAGCGTCCTTGGAAATTCCTTTACCCTCACGAAATGCTTCCTTGCCATTTTTTTTTTTTTAATTGTGGGGGTTGTGGGGGGGGTGGGGGGGGGGGCGACTATATCCACGTTCATATTTGGTCTTTGTTGATTTGTATATATAGACAAATCTATTTGCGCTGAATTTATTTGATTTCAATGAGTGATCAGTGATAATTGTTCGTTATGTTAAGATTTTTAATTTCTATATTTTTTTTTTATTTATTTGCAGAAAAAATGATTGACAAATTCGACATAACACAATTTTTTTCTTAATAATATTATAATCTCAATCTCAATCTAGCTTATACTATTACTGAACATGGTTACGATAATTCATGCACTAGTTTTATATACGATAAAGCTTGCGGTGGTTTTATTTTTCGAAAATACGACCTGAATTTTATGAAACATATCAACGCCTGAAGTATATGAAGGTCACGATAATGATCTGTAGATCTAAACTGTTTAATATGTACTGTGAACCAATTACTCCTTTACTGTGATAGTGTATCAAGTAATAAAAAAAAATGTATGCACCAATCTAACACATACAAACATTGCTTCAATATTTTTATTCATTGTCCATTTAACTTGGCGAAAACGTTTTTGGAAATTAATAAAATGATTGCAAAGCAGTCTGTGCGACTTATGTACGACGGTAATGAATTACAGAGGCCTTGAGGATATTGCTTTGCAAATTTCACTTTATTTATCTATAACAATTTTACATGAAAAGGGAACAAATAAAAGGGGTGGTGTTAAATGTTAACTGACACAGCATAAATCTATTAAAAATGTATTATATTTTTCAAGGAAAGAGTACGAAAATACAAACTCGATAAAAAAAAGAGAAATGTTCATTCAAATGCATCTGGTAAGCGATTAATATGAGTGTCATACTTCATTTACTATGTTACACCTTTCAAAAACAGGATTTTCCAACTAATGCTTTTACATTTTCTTTATCCATATTCTGCTCTTTTAGTAGTTATCTTACTCCAGGTCGACTTGAACTGGACTGGATTATAAGATTTAGGCCAAAGGTCAAGCGGTGGGACCTACAAGTCTGAAAGGTGTAACAGGAGGAGAACCTCAAAGCAGTTGTACTATGAAACAATATTATTGTTGAGGGAGGTGGAAAGTAAGGTGGAAGCAAGAGAATACGAATGGAGGGATGGTAAAAGGATTAAGAGAACCATAAGTAATGCCTTGCTGTGCTTTCCTTGGGAGATTTTTGGAATTTCTAAGAAATATTAGAGTTTCGTGTTATAACTCATTCTATATCTTTCTATAAGCATACTATAATAAGTACCAAAACAACTGAAGCGTGGAAGGTAAGTTATTAAACCGTGAAGTATAGAGAACGGCTTCTTTCTATAAAATGCTAACTTTGCTACTCAATGTATATTGTCAACAATTACCTTACTCATGATTAGAAAATTTCGTGATAAATTATAACGCTATACTCTACATACGCACACACACATTTATATAATATATATATATATATATATATATATATATATATACACATATATAGATATATATATACATATATACATATCATATACATATATATATATATATATTATATATATATATATATATATATATATGTGTGCGTGTGTATGTGTAACTGAATCACGAAAGTTAGAGACGTGATAAATCCGTAAATAAAGAAATATGCCACGAAGGAAAAATAAACGAAGGAGTATCTGCAAGACCTTCCAACGTTAAACGTCCTTTACTAAGCAGAAACTGACATCCATGAGGAAAAACACAATACAAGAAGATTCGTATAACTGACAGATAGGGATTATATATCTCTTTATAATCCCTATCTGTCAGTCATACGAATCTTCTTGTATTGTCTTTTTCCTCATGTATGTCAGTTTCTGCTTAGTAAAGGACGTTTAACGTTGAAAGGTCTCGCAGATACTTCTTCGTTTATTTTTCCTTCGTGGCATATATCTTTATTTATATATATATATATATATATATATATATATATATATATATATATATATATATATATATATATATATATATATATGTTTGTGTGTGTGTGTGTGAGTGTGTGTATAATATATATATATATATATATATATATATATATATATATATATATATATATATATATATATATACTATATATATATATATATATAAAATCTTTTTGGTGGATGTAACCTGTACATTTTTTTACTTCTTACAAGCCTACATACACGCACAGTGCAAAAAAAAAAAAAAAAAAAAAAAAAAAAAAAAAACAAAAAAAAAAAAAAAAAAAAAAAAAAAAAAAAAAAAAAAAAAAAAAAGCCTCATAATCTATATGTAAAAGATATAGAGCACAATAAAGGCGCACATCACCTCTCAACCACCGTAATTAATATTATATTTCCACCCTTATAACCTCAACCGTTACCCACTTTGCTCTAACGTAATACCCCCCGACATCTCCCACACCTAGAGCTTTCCACCTATCTTCATAACCGTAGGTTAATTCCACCATCGCCATTACTTTGGCCCTTAGGGTCACGTAAAGGGTGTTATTCCGACGGAGATTTAAGCATCTCCTGAGACGCCATACAACAATAACGTATTGTCTGATTTCTACGGAATTGAGTCGACGTCCTTCCCGTTAACCATTCCACCTCCCTTGTTTATGGAATTTCCTCCATCAGTTACGGCGGTTGGTGATGGAATGGGGGTTGTTCCTCCTTTGTCTCTCTAGATCTAGACGTTCTCGGCGATCGTGTGGTTCCTCCGAATGAATTTCGGTTATTGCGTGGAAAGAGAAATGACTACCCTTCCTCTAGGAGTCACTTTGGGCTCCGATCAAAGCAAAGTGACTACATTCGTGTAGAATGTTTTCACTTTTCCCAGATTTGATTCATAAAAGCTTAGCATACGCTGGGATATACGTAGTGTAGATTGTTATTACCTAGAGTGAGGAAGGACTGACATTCCTCAAGGAGTTACTTTGGGCTCCAATCAAATCAAAGTCTACGAACGTTTCGCATTTTTGATTCATAAAATCTTGAACTAAGTTGGGATATAGTGTTCATGGTTATTGCGTACAGTGAGGCAGGACTAACTTTCCTTTGGGATACAATCAGTACCTTCTGGAAGTTACCACTTTTCATTTTTCGGAGATTTGATTAATAAAAGCTTGGAATGAGTTATTGAGCAGAATGAGCGGGTACTGGCGTTCCTCAAGGAGTCAATTTCATTATTTAGATTTAAAGATTGAATTGCGTGATTACTTGCTTAATGCTAGTGATGGCAGCGAAGACTGACATTTATTTTTAAATAAATGGACCCCCTATCTTGTATTAATGCTGACGTGATGAATATATATATATATATATTCGTCACTGGAGACCAGTTTGGAATTAGCGACGAGTTCGTAACTGGGGACCAGTTTGTAATTAGCGACCAGTTTGAAATTTGCGACCAGTTCGTAACTTGCGGTAGTTCGTAATTTGAGACCAGTTCGTAAATTGCGATCAGTTCCTAAATTGTGACCAATTTGTAAGGTGAAACTTTTAAGCCATGTCTAGTTTTGAACGTGGCAGTTCTTCATGCATGGATAATTATTGGAACATTTCAGTAGGTTCATAGAACACATAATTCAAAGAATCTGAATCATTCAATTGCAAGTTGGGACAAACAGTAAAAATACAAGTAAAATATAAACCGAACTTTCTTCGGCGCAATAGAGTTTTCTGTCCGTTGATGGCCTATGTTGTTGGTACGTAAAACGATGCCAGAAGTACGATTATGGATAATTGTAACCTTAAATAAAATAAAATTAACAACTGTTGCTAGAGGGCTTTAATTTGGTATGTTAGATGATTGGATGGTGGATGCCCAACTTATCAATTTGCAGTCCTCTAGCCGCAGTGGATTTTAAGATCTGAGGGCTGACGTACTGACATAGCCAGCACAATATTCTTACAGAAAACTGAAAAGAGTGGTCATGCAACTATGCAAGCATTCAAAGTGGGAATATAATATTCACGCTAAGATAAGACGCTGCAAATGTTTTTATTATTGCTCCACCGATAATCAAAGTAAAGTTAAAGAAGACTGCTCGATAGAACTCGAGATAAAAATACATCCTTAATGACTGCGCTCTTGTTGATCTGCCAGCATGCATATTCATATATTCATCTTTCTAATACGTGCTTTGTTGTGGTTAGATGAAACTGCACCCGTTTCCTGCCTTTGTTCGGGCTGCGTGTGTACCGTCGAATAGTCAGTTCCATGAAT
>NC_087206.1:7294269-7311769 GCF_015104395.2 Macrobrachium nipponense
CCTTGCAGGGGAAGTTGCAGGGGAAGTTGTGCAATTCCAACTTCAGACGCTCAAGCGAAGATGCGATGCATTACTACCCTAATACAATTCCTCTGGCGTTTTGATACACTTTATCTATTCACTTTTGTTTTTCTTTTTTATGCAAGCGGAGCTCTTATTTCTGTATTTCCCTTTACTTTCTCTTACTTCTTAATGATCACCTAAATATTCTTCGGAAGCTTGGCTTTGAAGTCAGTGGCCCCTTAGGTGGGCTTGTTCCATATGAATAGGTTTCATCTATGTTATAATAATAATAATAATAATAATAATAATAATAATAATAATAACAGTAGGAGAAGGAAAACCAACCTAAGCATGGCATGGATAGACTATAAGAAAGCCTTCGACATGATACCACACACTGGCTAATAGAATACCTGAAAAATATATGGGGCCGAGGGAAAAAAACCATCAGCTTCCTCAAAAATACAATGCGCAAACTGGAATACAAAATACTTACAAGCTCTGGAATAAGACTAGCAGAGGTTAATATCAGGAGAGGGATCTTCCAGGGCGACTCACTGTTCCCACTACTCTTCGTAGTACCCATGATTCCCATGACAAAAGTACTACAGAAGATGGATGCCGGGTACCAACTCAAGAAAAGAGGCAACAGAATTAACCATCTGATGTTCATGGACGACATCATGCTGTATGGTAAGAGCATCAAGGAAATAGATACCCTAATCCAGACTGTAAGGATTGTATCTGGAGACATCAGGATGGAGTTTGGAATAGAAAAATGCGCCTTAGTCAACATACAAAAAGGCAAAGTAACGAGAACTGAAGGGATAAAGCTACCAGATGGGAGCAATATCAAACACATAGATGAGACCGGATACAAATACTGGGAATAATGGAAGGAGGGGATATAAAACACCAAGAGATGAAGGACACGATCAGGAAAGAATATATGCAGAGACTCAGCGATACTCAAGTCAAAACTCAAGCGCCGGAAATATGATAAAAGCCATAAACACATGGGCAGTGCCAGTAATAAGATACAGCGCAGGAATAGTGGAATGGACGAAGGCAGAACTCCGCAGCATAGATCAGAAAACCAGGAAACATATGACAATACACAAAGCACTACACCCAAGAGCAAATACGGACAGACTATACATAACACGAAAGGAAGGAGGGAGAGGAACTACTAAGTATAGAGGACTGCGTCAACATCGAGAACAGAGCACTGGGGCATTATCTGAAAACCAGTGAAGACGAGTGGCTAAAGAGTGCATGGGAAGAAGGACTAATAAAAGTAGACGAAGACCCAGAAATATACAGACAGGAGAATGACAGACAGAACAGAGGACTGGCACAACAAACCAATGCACGGACAATACATGAGACAGACTAAAGAACTAGCCAGCGATGACAATTGGCAATGGCTACAGAGGGGAGAGCTAAAGAAGGAAACTGAAGGAATGATAACAGCGTCACAAGATCAGGCCCTAAGAACCAGATATGTTCAAAGAACAATAGACGGAAATAACATCTCTCCCATATGTAGGAAGTGCAATACAAAAAATGAAACCATAAACCACATAGCAAGCGAATGCCCGACACTTGCACAGAACCAGTACAAAAAGAGGCATGATTCAGTAGCAAAAGCCCTCCACTGGAGCCTGTGCAAGAAACATCAGCTACCTTGCAGTAATAAGTGGTACGAGCACCAACCTGATGGAGTGATAGAAAACGATCACGCAAAGATCCTCTTGGGACTATGGTATCAGAACGGATAGGGTGATACGTTGGCAAATAGACCAGACGTGACGTTGATTGACAAAGTCAAGAACGAAAGTATCACTCATATGTCGCAATACCATGGGAAACCAGAGTTTAAGATAAAGAAAAGAGAGGGAAAAAAAAATGGATAAGTATCAAGATCTGAAAATAGAAATAAGAAGGATATGGGATATGCCAGTGGAAATCGTACCCATAATCATAGGGAAAGGCAACCTTGGCACGATCCAAGATCCCTGAAAAGGAATCTAGAAAAACTAGAGTCTGAAGTAGCTCCAGGAATCATGCAGAAGAGTGTGATCCTAGAAACGGCACACATAGTAAGAAAAGTGATGGACTCCTAAGGAGGCAGGATGCAACCCGGAACCCCACACTATAAATACCACCCAGTCGAATTGGAGGACTGTGATAGAGCAAAAATAAAAAAATAAATAAAAATAAATATTAATAATAATAATAATAATAATAATAAAATGGCAGAGATCAGATGCAACTGTTTTATCATTACTGGTGAAGAGTTGCATTTCAATGCAACGCCGATATGGCGCGGAAAATACACAAGGATATTCATTGGAAGTGAATTAATAATATCCAGTGAATGGGAACAAATAATAATAATCAATGGAAGTGAACGACAGATATATAGTGAATGGGAACGAATAATAATATTTAGTGAATGTGAAAGATTATGGACAACAACTAGTATAAGTAGCCAAAGAAAGTCCCTTGGCAAACACCCTTTCAAACAGAATAATACGTCATTCGTTGAAGCTATTAATTCGAGAACACTGAAATATTAAATCCTTCCATCCTCCTCTCCCGGAAATAATACATAAGCGAAGGATTAAGTTACTTTCTGCTTTTAGATGTACAATGCAATCCGATTAACTGTGTGTTTCATCAAGTGAAGAGCACGTTACAAAGTGCCTACTGCGACTGAGCGTTGATGATGAAGATCGCGGTACTTTATAAATAGCCACAGTCTTTCTCTCTCTCTCTCTCTCTCTCTCTCTCTCTCTCTCCTTTTTATGTAGTCAAAGTACCACGAAACGAACTTTTAAAGCCCTGTATGTGATTGCACGACTCAAGGATAATTAAAGCTCGTAATATTGCACAGCAATTGCAGCTATCTTTCTCTGCCAATGTTGTTAAAGAAAGATCTGAAAAGAATTACGTTTGTTGTAATAATTCTGTTATTTCAGTATCCACGCTCTCAGTGTAACATAATGATATCAATTTTTTGGAACCTTCAACATTTGCAATGAATCCAGTTATGAACTTTTAGAAAAATTTAGAATTGAAAAAGAAAGAAAAAAAGATAGATCGTTCTGGCAAGCCCTGTGAAAGCTGATAATCAGCTCGGCAGTCTGGCACACTATCATAATAATATCAAGTACTTCTTCAGTGGACAAGTTCACCTCACTTCCACATCAAAGTAATTCCCGCGTTTTATAATACATTTCAAATCGTGATTTTAGCTGTCGCGTAAATCTTCTTCCATTTCACTTTATGCTTGATTCCAGATGATAATTTTTACTTTAATATGTATATGTATATATATATATATATATATATATATATATATATACATATATATATATATATACATATATATATATATATATATATATATACATATATATATATATACATATACATATTAATATATATATATATATATATATATATATATATATATATATATATAAGATTACAAGACAAAGCATACCGGCTATCGCATTGCTTGCTAATCCGCCTCCATGTCAATATCGCATGAATATGAATAGATCGCTTTTCTTTTGCCATGCAAATCCTTTCTTTTGACATGCTAATGAGGACACACCTCTGAATTAATCGTTTCCTATTCATTTCCAGGCGACTAATCAATTGCCACGACGGGAAACGAGCTGTTGTTTATGCCCGGCTCGTCGGGCACGAGGCACGGGACAAGTCTGCCTAACAATAAAAGATTGCTCAACAGAACGGTGTTATGTAACGGTTTAATTTCCGCACTGACTTTAATGCCTTTGCTATTTTTCAGTCGCCCGTTTTCCTGTGAGATCTTGTCGGCCTTGCCTCCTCAGTTACTGCAATTAATATTGGTCTTTTTTTATACATATGTACACACACACACTCATATATATATATATATATATATATTATATATATATATAATTACACACATACATACACATCATGCACACTCATACACACCAACACACACACACACACACATATATATATATATATATATATATATATATATATATATATATATATATATATATATATATATATCACACATATCCACAGGTGAAAAACAATAGACAGGGTGTAGGTCCTGACGGTTTTGGCTTATTTTCAAGCCATTAACAAAGGACTGATACATATGTATCAGTCCTTTGTCAATGGCTTGAAAATAAAGCCGAAACCGGTCAGGACCTACACCCTGTCTATTATTTTTCACCTGTGGATATGTGTGATAAACAAATCATGTGCTAAAGTGATTATAATCATATATATATATATATATATATATATATATATATATATATATACATATGTGTGTGTGTGTGTATGTGTGTGTGTGTGTGTATATGTTACAATGTCTGTTTGTTTTACAATATAAATTCACATCCTTCAACAAACTATGACAAAACCAATAACAACAGCAATAATGATAATAATAATAATAATAATAATAATAATAATAATAATAATAATAATAATAATAATAACAATGACAATAATAATAATAATAATAATAATAATAATAATAATAATAATAATAATAATAATACATTAATCTTGTTTCTCTTTATCTCTGTCTTGCTATTTCTTGCTCTTTCTCCTTATTTTTTCGGAACGTTTCGACTCAGCCTCTGCTTGCTGGTCATCTTCCCGGCGAAGGTTGGAGCTGGACTGATGCTGTTGCAAGTCCTGCAGTGTTTTATACCAGTCTTGCCAGCGGGGTGCAACGGGATGGTGATTTTCGATTGGCTGCACGCAGACGACTGTCTGCTATTGGTTGCTTACTCGCAGCCTCAAGACAGTACTCCAGCCACTGAGCCGAAACGTTGCGAGAAAATAAGACGAGAGAGAGAGAGAGAGAGAGAGAGAGAGAGAGAGAGAGAGAGAGAGAGAGAGAGAGAATAATAATGATACTAACAAAGACAATTCAGAGTTTCTTTCCAGAAAATAACAAACAACTCCTAATTAAAACCAAGTAAATCATCCGCCGCGATCTTTAATCTCTCTCGTATTTATTGTAATAAAAGTCGTGCTAGAAAGAATAAGCATGCTCCGGTCTTTCCTCCCACGTCAAATCTCCTGACATTTACATATCGTGTTTGGAGAGAGTGAGCTGAACAGTCATCCGGTCACCTTTTCTCATACTTAATGATATGTCAACAGGAATGCTGAAATCTCTGAGGGTTTACGTATCATATTGGAGATGATTTTTCTACGTTTCTGTTTAGGGGACACGTAAGTGTGTGGCATGTATACATCTACGCACACACATTTTATAAATATGTATAAATATTTCTATATAGTTACATATATGTACACAAACGAGTGTATATATGTGTGTATGTATTGTATGTATGTAGTATATATATATATATATATATATATATATATATATATATATATTTATATATAGCTGTAGATATATAATATATATATATATATATATATATATGAATAACTTGATCACGAAGTATATAAAACGTGATGCTATGTATAAATAAAGGTTTTTTTGCCACGAAGGAAAAAAATGAAAAAACGAGTTGGGCCGAGTACTTTCGGTCCTATTCGGACCCTTTACTGAGGCATACTGATTTTACAAAGAAACACCATAGTCAAATAAAAGAAGGCTTAATATACAAACTGACACTACCAAATTAGCCATAAGGGCGATTTTCACTCTACAGAGAGGAGGAGGAGTCATAGGCTAGCCACACCTTGAAGGATACCCGCGGTAAACAAGTGATTCTTTCAGAAAAACAGTACATTTTGAAAACAACACGGGAGCATATACAATTTAATATCATGAATTTTTATACAAATTTTCCCAACAAAAATTATTATTAATGAAAAGACGAAAGAAAATATAAATATATATATATATCGAGCAAGAGAAAGAGGGAGAAAATATCGAACCAGAGAGAGAGAGAAGAGAGAGAGAGAGAGAGAGAGAGAGAGAGAGAGAGAGAGAATTAATAACATATACATGTGGGACTAATTTATTATTGTTCATTTATTTTGAGGTCCTTCATAAACACATCTTACAAATATATGGGTCCAAATGGTACATTCCCAGACTAAGATTTAGGTTGTTTTTATTAGTGATTTGTATAATTGCCGATTCCAGTAAATTTCTTGAACATAATCATTAGATCTAGCAATTACCGAGGCATCACCCCAATTAATACAATGAGATTTTTCACTCAGATGGATAAACAGTGCATTTGAAGTCTGGGCTGTTCTAACTGAATACATATGCTGCTTAACCGAACACATATGTATTCAGTTAGAACAGCCCAGACTTCAAATGCACTGTTATCCATCTGAGTGAAAAATCTCATTGTATTAATTGGGGTGATGCCTCGGTAATTGCTAGATCTAATGATTATGTTTCAAGAATTTACTGGAATCGCAATTATACAAATCACTAATAAAAACAACCTAAATCTTAGTCTGGGAATGTACCATTTGGACCCATATATTTGTAAGATGTTTATGAAGGACCTCAAAATAAATGAACAACTAATAAATTAGTCCCACATGTATATAGTTATTAATTCTCTCTCTCTCTCTCTCTCTCTCTCTCTCTCTCTCTCTCTCTCTCTCTCTCTCTCTCTCTGGTTCGATATTTTCTCCCTCTTTCTCTTGCTCGATATATATATATATTTATATTTTCTTTCGTCTTTTCATTAATAATAATTTTTGTTGGGAAAATTTGTGTAAAAATTCATGATATTAAATTGTATATGCTCCCGTGTTGTTTTCAAAATGTACTGTTTTTCTGAAAGGATCACTTGTTTACCGCGGGTATCCTTCAAGGTGTGGCTAGCCTATGACTCCTCCTCCTCTCTGTGGAGTGAAAATCGCCCTTATGGCTAATTTGGTAGTGTCAGTTTGTATATTAAGCCTTCTTTTGACTATGGTGTTCTTTGTAAAATCAGTATGCCTCAGTAAAGGGTCCGAATAGGACCGAAAGTACTCGGCCAACTCGTTTTTTTCATTTTTTTCCTTCGTGGCAAAAAAACGTTATATATATATATATATATATATATATATATATATATATGTATATATATATAATAAATATATATATAGCTGTATATATATATATATATATATATATATATAATATACAGCTATATATATATGTGTGAGTGTGTGTGTGTGTGTGTATAATTAAACGAACTCTTAAGATATCATTTACATCTGCAAACTTCTACAATACCATAATCTAAAGTGCTCTTTACTTTTCGAATAAAGATATCATCACTTCACAAGACGTCGCGCTGACATTGATAAATAAACAGAATTAGTAATCTTTACATGTATATAAAACCAATAAACGCCTGTAACTGTAAAATTACACATACGAGGTACATCTTCCGCCATCCATCAAGACTACAGAAACGCCCTTCGGAGCACGAACGATTCGTTAGTGCGCCCTCCCAGGAATTCGTTGCCTCATCGCTACGCAAAGATTCGTCGGGCAAAGAATCGTTTATTATGCAATGAAATATTCAGAACCTTTGCCAACAGCTGAATTCGTTATGAGAGAATTCAGCTTCTTTCTCGAGTTTATTTTATTTCCTCTCTCTCTCCCTTTGAAAGTTTCCTTTCGCTAATATTAAGACTTTCTCTTTTCCAAACAAAAATTTTTTTTGCCTAGAGATAATATTAAAATGTATTTTTTTCCATTTTTTCCCCGAGAGATAAGTGTTTCATGTTTCTCTCCGTAAATTGTTCATTCAATAAAAATGGAATACATTTAATCGTCCATATTAGTCTAACTTCTTCTACATTTGCTCTTTCTCGATTTTTATTTCTTTTTTCTTCTCCATTCGAAAGTTTCCCTTCCGGTAATATTAAGACGTCCTTTTTTATTTTCAAAATCTTTTACATTTTTCCATGTTTCCTCAAATAAATATTTTCATTCAATAAAATTTATTTAATCGTCCATATTTATCTGAATTCATTCATATTTGCTGTCATTCTATCTCTTTTGACCGTAACATATTCATTCACAAAAATACAATTTCAAGGGAAAATTATCAAATACATCTGCATCCTGGTTTTATCAAATTTGTGCATAAACGACAGCATAAAGAAAGAAAATTCAAACCCAGAAAAATGGATTAGAACAAACAACAACAAAATTTGAAAAAAATGAAATAATATTGTTAAATGAAATCAGCTCTCCTATCAGCAGCTCATAACATATCTGGGCTGTAAAAAAAAAAAAAAAAAAAAAAAAAAAAAAAAAAAAAAAAAAAAAAAAAAAAAAAAAAAACTGGCTCCTTCTTAGAAAGGTAATATTCCGGAATAAAAAAATTTAAATATTCTTATGTAAGACTTTTCTAGAGTAATTTTAATTTTTATAAAAAAAAAAATAACTGCTGATTACATTCTTTAATTAAAAATCGGTTACTAAACCACCTTTCGAGGGAAATGATACGATTTCTATGTACCTATATCTTTCAAAATTCTTACCATATTTCATTTCAGTGCAGCAAAATAATTATGTATTTATGTATATATGTATGTTTGTATATAGATGTATATATATTATATACATTTAATATATACATATATATAGTACATATATATATAACATATATATATATATATATATATAATATATAAATGTTATATAATATATACATATATACATACATACTCATACATAAGTAAATTTGCTGCACTGAAAAGAAATATGGTAAGAATTTTGAAAGATATAAGTACACAGAATTCATATCATTTCCCTCTGAAAGGTGATTTAGTAACAGATTTCTAATTAAAGAATGTAATCAGCAGTTAATTTTATGAAAATTAAAATTGCTCTGGAAAAGTCTTTACATAAAATCATATATATACATACATATATATATATATATATATATATATATATATATATATATATATATATATATATATATATATACATGCAGCTTAATAACCGACCTGTCATCTGGACCCACCCCACCCTTGAAACGTCAGAGGTAATAATAATAATAATAATAATAATAATAATAATAATAATAATAATAATAATAATAATAATAATAATATTTTATTATCATTATTATATTATTATAATTACGTTTGTACTACATTTGCAGCCCCCCCTTAAAACAGCTTATGGCATCTCTGTTTAAGGAACACTAGATTATACAGTAGATTCAATGAGTGCAAAGCGTTGAGACCAATAATTATCAGTGAAGAAAGAATGCTGGATAAAACGGAGAAGAAAATGTTCGAGAGAGAGAGAGAGAGAGAGAGAGAGAGAGAGAGAGAGAGAGAGAGAGAGAGAGAGAGAGCAAGCTATCTGATTACCAAGTCTGTTTGTAGTTAAGTTTCCTCGAGAATTTTTGATTTCTCGAAAAAGGATGCTGGTAATTTTGCATTCCACCACCGTCTCGAATTTCATATTCTAAATGGATGTCACTGCGTGCGGTGCTTGAAATAACAACGGATGCAAAGAGTAGCCTCATTTGCATTCCCTCGCTTGCTTGGGAGCAGATATTTATAACTGCATTATCAAGAGAAGGGACACTGTTCACGTGTTCCACTTTCATTGCAACCTGTCATGAATGTATGGCTTTAACATGCAATGGAAAGTTATGCAGCAGTTGCTGTACGGTCATTTTCTCACCTGTATGGCACTTTTTCTCATCTGTATGATAATTCTCCTCGCCTGTATGGCAATTGTTCTCACTTGTATGATCATTTTCCTCACATTTATGGTAATTTTTCTCACCTGTATGGTTATTTTCCTTACCTGTATGGTCATTTTCTCACCTGTATGGTACTTTTTACCTCCTGTATGATAATTGTTCTCGCCTGTATGGTAATTGTTCTCACTTGTATGATCATTTTCCTCACATTTGAGGTCATTTTTCTCCCCTGTATGGGTATTTTATTTTCTCCACCTGTATGGTCATTTTTCTTACCTGTATGGTACTTTTTCTCACCTGTATGATAATTGTCCTCGCCTGTATGGCAATTGTTCTCACTTGTATGATCATTTTCCTCACATTTATGGTAATTATTCTTACCTGTATGGTCATTTTTCTTACTGTATAATAATGTTTGTCACCTGTATGATCATTTTCCTAACTTGAATCGTAATTTTCCTCACCTGTATGGTCATTTTTCTCAACTGCATGATAATTTTTCTCACCAGTATGATAATTTTTCTCATCAGTATGATCATTTTTCTCACCAGTATGATCATTTTTCTTACCTACATGGTCATTTTCCTCACTTGAATGGCAATTTTACTCCCCTGTATGGTAATTTCCCTCACCTGAATGGTCATTTTTCTCACCAGTATGATACTTTTTCTCATATGTATGGTCATTTTCCTCAATTGAATGGTAGTTATTCTCACCTGTATGGTAATTTTCACACATGTATGGTACGTTTTCTCACCTGTATGGTAATTCTTTCCCCTGCATGGTCATTTTTCTAGCCAGTAAGGTAATTTTCCTCTCCTGTATGGTCATTTTTCTCAGCATCACTAAGCTGAGACCTTTGCACAATAAAACATCTAATTCATTTATTCGTAACTTTAAATAAAAACTAAACTGAATATAAAGAATTTATTTAGGCATTACCATACTCTATATATATATATATATATATATATATATATATATATATATATATATATATATATATACTATATATATATATATAGTATATATATATATATGTATATATGTATATATATATATATATATATATATATATATATATGTATATATATATATATATATATATATATATATATATATCATATATATCATATATATATATATATATATATATATATATATATATATATTCTTTGTCTCGATTCCAACGGCGTATTACTTTATATTCTATTTATTGCATTTAAAAATGCAATATTGTAAAAACTCTGTTTTACAAGATTTTCTCATATTTTAAAATACTGCATCATGTTTACAGTGAATTAGCGCTTCTGTATCATTACAATTTGAAGACTATTCACTCTCAATATTCCAAATGCAAGAGACAGATAAAACATTATGATTCATGCTCTTTCTTGACGTAATCGAGTTTTCTGTACAGCGCATAATGCTGTATGAAACTGTCACCCATGGCACGGTGGTGGCCTGTGTTGTTGGTACCCGTACCGGTGACAGACGCACGATCATGGCTAACTTTAACCTTAAAGATAATATATACTTCTGACGGTAGAGGGCTACAATTTGGTGTGTTTGCTGATTGGACTGTGGACGATCAACATAACAATTTGCAGCCTTCTAATCTTAGTTGTTTTAAAGATCTGAGGGCAGAAATAAAAAAAGCGGAAGGACAGACAAACAGACAAAAAGCCATCCAAATAGTTTTCTTTTAAAACTAAAAAAGCCTGTTACAAGAAATAACACCGTAGGCGGTACGGCATAATCATTTAAACGAAAAACCGAGTGTTTAAAAATTGCCAAAATAAATACTGGATATAATTAGCGGCAGCGTACTAAGTTTAAAGGCGAAAATATTAAGCTCTGCAACTTTTAAATCACTCCACTAAAAAATGGTTCCTGCTCATGAACCCGTGAAAGCAACTGCATGAAAAGGTGGTGATAAAATGAGTGTATTACGTTATAATGGCTAAGGTCAGGAATATGCAATACTTGTTTAAAAGATTTAGTATTATGCGTTCGAAACTCGAGCTATCTGTGTAATGCTTGTAAGTATTTGTTAAGATCACCTATCTATCTATTTATCTATCTGTCTTTGTGATAAATTTCGGACTCACATAGGAATCGAACCCAAGTCTCTCAAATGAAAGGCCAAGCCACCACCAATTGCCCCACTATATATATATATATATATATATATATATATATATATATATATATATATATATATATATATATATATGGCCTGGGTGGGTCAACTGGTACCACCATGACCTTCCATCTGAGACTCCTGGGATCGATCCTGGTGTGAGTTAGCAATTTATTTCTGTGAAACACATGCGCATGTGTTCAATAGTTCAATATATCTATCTCTATCTTTCCATATATAATTCACAATAAAACTGCTGAGCGATGGATGAACCTTTTGTGCTAAAAACTTCCAGAATACTTAAGCAGAAAGTTCATCAGTAGCACGCTCTACAAGCCTAAAATCTCTCTCTCACTTAGATAATGATAAAACAGATTCAGTTAATTTTTCTCTTAACTATAATTAGTTTTTTCTTATTAGTTCATTAATTTGCCCTAAAACTGCGTTTTAATAAGTAGCGAAGTGTTCCAAGCATTCGGCTAAATTTATGATGACAAAACGTAATTTTCGAAAAGTTCAATTTCTTATGTATTTTATTCTTGCTTTTCATCTACGATTTAGGCTTCTCTGTCTTTTTGTGTTATATATTCCATTTTTCTTCCATTTCAACTTAATATTTATGGTTACTTTCATTATACAGACTTTATTTGTATTTTATTTCATTATAAATATTTAAATACTTTACTTGACTATATATACATTATACATTTTATCTAATTATATTTGCTTTATATTATTTATTTCCATGTATATACAATATATACTTTATTTCATTACCTTTCTTCGTATGCTGTCTTTCAATATATTTTGTAAAGTTTATTTCATCATTCTATATACTTTATTTCACTATGCATACTGTATATACTCCATTTCATTATACGTACTTTATTTCAATATATTTAATTTCTGAATTTTATTTTATAATATATATTTTATATTTACTTCATTTCATTGAATTTTAGAATCTTTCGACTCGCCAAATATGAATTTCATATTTAATAATGCGATATTCAATCCTATTACAATAACAAATTCACGTAATGCATTACAAATAATTCTCAGAAAGCCCGTCATTCAAGTTATGGAAATAACTTTATCAAGTTATGGCAGACTACAAAAGTATTTTAAAAAATAACAAATGGAACACATTCTGCAATTCCAGGATTGCAAAAATACAGAATATAGCGGTTGTTTACTTTACAAAAGCATATCAAGTTTATTCATTTGCATATCAATGGACAAAAATAATCTTGAATTCCGTTTGATGTTCCTCTTGACAAAGAGAGAGAGAGAGAGAGAGAGAGAGAGAGAGAGAGAGAGAGAGAGAGAGAGAGAGAGAGAGGTTTTACGAAGTTCTTTGAAAAATGTGATTAAATCAATTTACCATTTCCTTAATCTCTCGTGCAAGACAGCACTATATTTTTCTTTGTAGAAACGAAAACAAAAATATAGAAGATGAAATCCCTTTCTTGATAAACTTTAAAAATAACGAAACAATAAGAAAATATCCCACATAAAATAACGAAACATAAGAAAACATCCCACATAAAAAAACAGATGTCTAAATGTCTGTCACTCACAGCATATGATCGGCTTAGGCAAAGCAAATGTTCTCGTTCAAAATATGTTTCCTAAACTGATAAGGTCACAAGGTCATCAATTAACCTGCTTCTCTAAATAATAAAACATTGCAACATTGCGCTGAACGGGATTAACCTAGTTTTCTTTGATCCGGAAGGGAAAGTGGTTTTCACGGTAATATTGCAACTAGGAATGTTGTTTTATATTACTTGATAAACATTTTACACGAGCCAGTGACAATCGACAATGCTGTGATAATAGGATAAGAGGACAGGTGAATATTTGAAGCTTCAAGAGTGTCCATGGAAATATGTGAAATTAATTTCAAAACTGTTGAGCCAACTCACCTATATAGCAGTGAAATGTGGATATTGAATGTGTGACACTCGACAATGCCAGATGCTGATGGAATGAAACAACAAGTGAAGCTAAAACGTTTCCAGTGTCCATGGAAACAAGTGAAATTGATTTAAAAACTGAATTAAATGTGGATGCTGAATATGTGATATACAAAGGAACTACCAAGGTTAGTAACACGAGAGAACTGGTGGTGTCCATGGAAACAAGTGAAATTGATTTAAAAACTGTTGAGGCAACCCACCTATACAGAAGTGAAATGTGGATGTTGAATATGTTGCATGCAAAGAATCAACAGTAGGAAAACTATCGTGATTCATGGACATGCTATAAAAAGGTAAGCGCAAGTGAGACGATGGCCCTGAGTACTTCGAAATACTCTAGTCATGTTGTTGTTCGAGATTAAGCTGGCTTATGCCAGCACAGGCTCTTGCTCATAGAGCAGCCCGTAGACTGGTCGAGGAACGACCTAGGAAGTGATTAGATAGATGCTACGGAACAAGTATTGAAAAGGAAAGCGCGAGATACAGGCAAACATTTACAGCAAATATTCACACCCTCGCCCTCACCTGAATTAACTCTTCTGTAAATATTTGCCTGTATCTCGCGCTTTCCTTTTCAATATTCAATAATGGTTCCGTAGTATATAATCTAATCACTTTCTAGGTCGTTCCTCGACCAGTCTACGGGCTGCTCTATGAGCAAAAGCCCGTGCTGGCATAATACAGCTTGATCTCGAACAGTAATATATACGTACACACACACACACACACATATATATATATATATAATATATATATATATCCTATATATATATATATATATAATATTATATATATCTGTATATATGTGTGTGTGTGTGTATGTGGGCTGGTAAAAATGTTCTGTTACAACAGTATTCCATCTAATAAAAGGAGCCTATAAAAACGCCCAAAAGTACTACGTATATTTCAGAGACCGCTGTCTCTCTATTCAGATAGATGAAGAGAGAGACAGCAGTCTCTGAAATATATTTCTTTCTATATTTTGGCGTTTTTATGGGCTCCTTTTAGTAGTATATATATATATATATATGTATATGTATTATGTATAGATTATATATATATATATATATATTATATATATATATTATATATAACTGGTATGTTGTCGTTTCTAGAAAACTTTAATTTAAGCAGGAACAGGATAGCCAGAAGACGTGGTAATATTGCCAGACATTATTATTTCTTTAAAATTAAACAAGGGCACAGCCGAGCTTTCGGGAATACATTGTTTTTCCATCATCAGGGTCCATTATCTATAAAATGATACAAAAAAAGAAACATTAAGAACTGTACTGATTAAGTATATCTAAAAAACATTACAATACTTTAAAATACATAACACAGTAAAAAAGGAACATAAAAACTAAGTTAACTGCAAACCATAAAAGAGCAATGACAAGTTAAAAGAGATTACGTAAAATGCAGAAATATACTGAGAGCGAAAAATAAATACATGAATATTCAGAGTAAAAAAAATAATAATAATAACGATACTGTAGTACAACAAAATATTGGAAAACCTACTGTTCATGTCGTAGTCAAATGACAACTGATATATATATATTATATATATATAAATATATATATATATATATATATATATATATATATATATATATATATCAGTGCGAGGGTGGACCAGGGAAACCAATTAATTCCAACATATTTCTTTATTTCCAACGTTTCGTAATAATTTCTTTATTACATCATCAGGGATCTGTTGACTAATGAATAAATTACTAAAAAGGTTACTGTAAAACTTAAAATTTCATAAGAAAATTAAAATCCAATACATTACAACTTAAAAAACACACACACACACACACACACAAAAGAACCAAAGGCCACTGACCAACCTTATGTGGAGAGAACAAAAGACAGAATGCTTACAAAGAAAGTTAACTTAGGTAAAGTTGAGTAGAGGAGGAATGGGTATTTAACTGTGGGACTAGTTGTTTAATAAACAATGACTCAAGTATAGGCAATTCGTGAGGATCAGCTGTTTGGCCTATTATACTAAAATCACTTCTTTTCGATGTAAGTTTTTTACAGATTTTGGAATGAGCCTCTGATATTAGAATGTTCTGGGTTGGAGAGGCTACAACCAGTACGAAAGCTCATTCCAATATCTGTAAAACTTATGTCGAAAGAAGTGATTTTAGTATAATAGGCCAAACAGCTAATCCTCATGAATTGCCTATACTTGAGTCATTGTTTATTAAACAACTAGTCCCACAGTTAAATACTCAAACCTCCTCTACTCAACTTTACCTAAGTTAATTTTCTTTTTAAGTATTCTGTCTTTTGTTCTCTCCACATAAGGTTGGTCAGCGGCCTGTGGTTCTTTTGTGAGTGTGTGCGTGTGTGTGTGTGTGTTTTTTTTTTTTAGCTGTAATGTATTGAATTTTCATTTTCTTATGAAATTTCAAGTTTTTACAATAACTTTTTTAGTAATTATTCATTATTCAACAGATCCCTGAATGATGTAATAAGAAATATTACGAAACGTCGGGGAAATCGGAAAAAAGAAATATGTTGGAATGGATAATATATTATATGCTAGTGATAAAGTGCTTTAGTGAATCTTCCATTTATTTGCGCGTAGCCACAGCTTTATACAATTTCTTTTACTTTTTTACGAAGTGATAACAAAACACTGGTGCATTACATTTTCACATATAAACTTAGGACACTACCACTAATTATATTCATTATTTACTCATCCACTCAAAAACACTATTTCTGGTATACATTTAATTCTGCAATGCGTTCAGTGTTAAAATTCACAATAAAATACTTATGTATTTAAGAAGATAAATCTTATTTACTACTACTGTCGCCTGGAATTGAAATAAAATAGGTAATACAATTACACTGATTCATTGCAAATATACGACAGCATTTGAAAACATGAGAAAATGCTATATGAAAACAAAAAATAAAATATTATGTTTAAAAAAATAAGGATATCATCAGAAATAAGAAAACTATATTTTAGGTAGAGATGAACCGGTAAGAAAAAAACATCGGTATAGATATATATATATATATATATATATATATATTATATATATAGTATATATATATATATATATATATATCTTACCGATGTTTTCTTACCGTTCATCTCTACCTAAAATATAGTTTTAGGTAGAGATGAACGGTAAGAAAAAACATCGGTAAGATATATATAATATATAATATATATATATATATATATATATATATATATATTATGTATATATATATATATATATATATATATATAAATATATATTATACATACGTACATCTATCTAACTATATATTTATAGAGATCTATCTGATATATATATATATATATATATATATATATATATATATATGTATATATATATATATATATATATATATATATATATATATATATACAGTATTATATCTATAATATATAGATATATATATATATATAATATGAAAAGTGATGATCAGGTGATAAAAAAATTGGTCTAAAAAAATTCAAATTATTACAATTTTTATGGGAATAAGAAAAAAATATAATTATAATACATAATATTCTTATAGACGAAATAACATATGCCAACTTCATTTTACTGCATTACTTATATCATATAATACTTACACGACAAGCCCAAATGAAAATAGAAAAGCATACTCACGATGTTTTCCTT
>NC_087206.1:7314269-7334269 GCF_015104395.2 Macrobrachium nipponense
ATATATATATACATATATATATATATATATCTATATATATACACACACATATATATATATATATATATAATATATATATAAATATATATGTGTGTATGTATATTATATATATATATATATATATATTATATATATATATATATAGATATATATATATATATATATATATATATATATATATATATATATATATATATATATATATATCTATTCCGTGCCAGTACCCAATTTCGTTACCACTAGTCTCCCGAGATAACAACACATACTGGCCGTAAATTTCAATTCAGGATCACAAAGCAACAAAAGGAAGGAATCCTACAGAAATTGTCTTCTACTTCCATGGCAGGTGTGAATTGCTCCAGAGATTGATGTGGCTTTGGAAGGTTGAGGGGAATTTTTTTCCCCTTTCATCTTCTGTTACTTTCAATTGAAAGCAATATTCACTGGAAGGTTGAATTTCAAGTTAATGGCCCTTGTGTTCTTGTTGCAAATGAATGGGGTTTATCTTCGGAATAATAATAATAATAATAATAATAATAATAATAATAATATAATAATAATAATAATAATAATAATAATAATAATAAATTTCATATGCTTTTAATTATGTACTGATTCAAACTGGCCAACCTTGACATGCTTCTAAGAGACCTTTTCATTAAAAAAAAAAAATAATAAAACTTTCATGACGAAATAGGACACTGCTGGTTAAAATCTAAAAGGGTAAATTATACAATCTGTACTTGAAAATATGTATTATGATTTGCAGAGATTGGGAACGTATTGAGAAGTTCGATGACGGATTGAGGATCTTGGATTCACACTTATAAGATCAGAGCATACTGACAAGACCGTTTATAATAAAATTCCAATATCTTGTGAACAATTACTAGGCACGATTGTAAACTGAATGTCTCGGATATACTCGGAAAAGATGGAACGGTTGCAAACTGAAGACCTCACGAATATACCGAGAAGATTTACTGCTTCATAAAAAGCTCAGCAACATAACAGAAACTCAGGAGCACATTGGAACAATTATGGACGTAGGAAAAAAAACACATTTTAATTCAGTAAAAACAAAATGAAAACAAGAACAAACCAAAGTATACAAAGCAGAAGGAATTCCCACTGAGACAGTCAGCCACTAAGTTGTCAAAAGATTGATTTGCATTACGAAAATAAATGTATTATCAGCAGTAACAAAAAACAGCCAAGTACACTGTCAGAATTAATTATAAAAGTGATAAGATAATTAATTGTAGTGAAATCTTCATTAGGGATTCAGTCAAAATAATTAATTATACCAGTAAGCTAAGAAGGAAAAAAAATTCTCTGTGAAATCGTCAGGAGTTGATAAAATGACCACTGAACGTGATTATCACATTTATCACCATATAATAAATTATCTTAAAGGAGGAAACAATTATAATTTATGATTTGTAAACGACACATAACCTATATATATATATATAATACATATATCTATATATATATATATATATATATATATGTATATATATATATATAATATATATATATATATATATATATACTATAGTGTATGTATATATGATAAAATCTATATAAAGATTATTATAGATCAGTAGAATTACATGTTTCCCTAAAAAATGTTTCTGTAGTTTTACACATTGCCAGAGTGTGACCTTCTAATAAATTAAATATGAAAGATATCTTACACTAATTGACGCACTAAACTGGACAATTCCATTCTGATATTAGACTTACAAGAAAACTCAAAGTAAAAATTATGACTTCCCAACATTAGCAACAATAATAGCAAAGAAAACTGTAGTCCAAATATATATGCACGTGGCAATGTAAAGTTTTAATTATATAGTTATAACCTAGTTTGATGTCTGAATTTTTTCCTAATTAAGCAATGAAAAGTTATACTGAAACGATTTGATTTCTCTCAAAGGTTATCTGGATAATTTGGGTTTTCGTTTTTTTTAGCAAAAATAAAGGATATGTTTAAACTCTCTCTCTCTCTCTCTCTCTCTCTCTCTCTCTCTCTCTCTCTATATATATATATATATATATATATATATATATATATATATATATATATATGTATATGAACATATGTATAAATATGTATCTATATATATACCTAGACAAACAGACAGACAGACAGACAGACACATACATACATACATACATACATACACACACACACACACACACACACACATATATATATATATAATTTAAACCTTCCCACGTTTTGAACTGGGTATCCCTAGAAGGGCACAAGTCATCGGGTTAGTCACAGACGCAATCATTCGGGTGTTCTAAATCCCGATGAACTTATGGACAGCATTTATTTGTTTATTTATTTATGACATTATCACGAGCTAGAAACCCGAGATTTCAGATTCGCATCTCCTTACACAATGTTTCCTTAAAGGAGGTGTGAAAATTGAAGCCAGGAATAGTTGGAGAAGTTGGACAGACAAAAAAAATGAGAAAAAATAGACAGAAAATAAGGCAGAACAAAACTGACAAAAAAGAATAGACAGAACAAATAAGACAGAAAAATGCAGATTGAAACAGATAAACGGAAAAAATAAGCAGAAAAAAAAGGAGAAAGATAGACAGGAAAAGACATACGGAAAAAGATAGGCACGAAAAGATATACGCTTAAAAATTAGATAGAAAAATTACATAAAAAAACTGAAAAAAAGCACGCCTTACCACCCTATCGAAAGAGGATGAGGTACCCTGACTAAAATATAGATACATATATAAAAAATGGCACCAGATCATGATAAATTCAGCTGCTGGCAAATGGTCGGAATAATTTATTGCATATTTAGACGAAATACTGCTCGAATAAGCTCTTTTCACTTATTAATTATGCAAGGAATTTCGAAGGAAAGCAATTAAGCGTACGTATTTCGCCGGGGATTTTTTTCCACCTACGGTTGATCGTCAGGAAAAGAAATAAAGCGTGGAGAGAGAGAGAAGAGAGTAAGAGAGGAGGAGAAGGGAGGAGAGGAGAAGAAGAGAGCGAAGGAGAGGATAGGATTTTCCCACCTTTCCCCTTTTTTTCGCCGAATCTCCGGCGAAAATGCGAAATGGGAAAAGTGTTCTCTTTCCTTTCGAGGAAATACTTGATCTAAATTGAGGAGGAGGAGGAGCTTATGAAAAAAAGTTGTATGAGTTAAAATGAACATGGTTTAGTCACCTGAATAAGATCAAACTAACCATAACCCAAAAGGAAAGGGGTAAGGGGAGGGGGGAGGAGAGAAGGTGTTAAAAATAAATAAAAACGAATATGGTCCAGTTATGGAATAAGATGAAACTAACCAATCCCAAAGGGAAGGGGGGGTGGTGGTTCTTGTTACAATAGGGGTCTACAGTAAAACAGAGATGCTCCGGTTACAGGAAATTATTGTATTCAGAAAAACATTTCCAATTTCAAAGTCGCTAAAAGGTCCTTTTTCAGTAGCATGTCGACGCCCTTGACTTGCAGCAGAGCATCCCAGTTATGTACCATATCTTATTTTTCTAAATAAGAGAGAGAGAGAGAGAGAGAGAGAGAGAGAGAGAGAGAGAGAGAGAGAGAGAGAGACTAAACGTTTATATTTTCTATTGAAATCTACTGTTACATTGTAAGAACATTTTAATAATACACAACTTTTCACGTTCAGGTTTTGAACAATAGTTAGATAAACCTTTCAAAATTTGTTATAGAAGAATATTAACATCCATTAGTGTGTTAATAAATCTATATTTAAATTGTAAGACACTAATAATAAACAGACACAAACACAGCATGACCATTAGTGTGTTAATAAATCTATATTTAAATTTCAAGACTAATAATAAGCACACACACACACACACGCACAAAATGACTCTCCATTTCTCTACTACTCTATTTTGACGAAGGCAATTACATAAATGATTGTATTCTAAGCAAACCTCTAATAGTTTGTACCCTGAATGTTCTCGATAAAGATGAAGGGATGCTGCTGGGACTTAAAATAACCTGGGATAAGATCTCATAAGCAATGTACACACCCCTTTGTATCATTTCAGCCTTCAGTGAACACGAGTCAATGTATGACGCAAGAGGGAAGGAAAAAAACACAATTAATACAACTGAGTCGGAATATTTATAAGCAGAGTAATAATAACGCCCTTAACTCTTAATGAGATTTATAACAGAGTATCTAAAGGAAATGATTCGAGAACGTGAAAAGGGGATAAGTAGAAACCTTTACAACGAATGAAAATGGGGTTAATTAGACTGAACAATGATACTCGGTAATTAGTCAGGAACAAAGTCAACACAGGAGGGGGAGAAAACGAACATAATAAGCAATAGTTATTCATATGCCATATAGTGTGCTAATTAACTCTAAGTTTATGGGTAAGCAACATGCATGGATCCCTAAAACTTTATCTCTGAGAACGGAGTTCTCATTAACAGCGAGGGACCTTTATTTTTCGGGGAGTAGGGGGTTGGGGGGCTAAATCCCCTCTCCCCTTGAAAACACGACTAGAGAAAGGTGGATCAATTTCTGCACACACACGTTTACTTTCACAAAGTTTGATTTTATTTACAGAAATGTGAATATTTCGTGTTTTACAGTAAAATGTGAAAAGCTTTCATGAAAAATGAATATCAAAACCATTTACAATATTTCTCTGAGACATAGATAAATAAAATAACGTGTTTCTGCTTTGTAATGACCCTGGAATCTATCTGTGATGAGTCTCTCACCAGGTTTATTTTGAAATCCTTCAGTAAATTGAGCAAATATAAGAAATTCGCTCACCTCGTCGATTTTAAACAAGTAAGGATAAATCCCTCAGTTGATTTTGAGAAATGAAAGACATTCAGCTCACCAGGATAATTCTGAACAAATATGGATAAGTCCTTCAGTTGATTTTGAGAGAGAGAAAAAACACACACATTCAGCTCACTAGCTTAATTTTGAACAAAAAAGGATAAATACCTCAGTTGATTTTGAGCAAATTAAGACATGCAGCTCACTAGGTTAATTTTGAATAAATAAGGATAAATATCTCAGTTGATTTTGAGCAAATAAAGATATTCGGCTCACCAGGTTAATTTTGAACAAATAAGGACAAGTCCTTCGCTTGATTTTGAACAAATAAAGAAAGCCACTCACCTGATTAATTTGAACAAATAAGGATTCAGCTAACCGGGTTAATTTTGAACAAATAAGGATAAGTCTTTCAGGTAATTTTGAGCAAATAAAGGCAGTCATTGTCGTTAATTTAAGTAAATGAAAGACGTCGTTCATTCGGCAAATTGTGACTAAATAAAGCAAGGTCATACAGCTGATTTTGAGCAAATAAAGATAAGTCACTCACTCTGATAACTTTCAACACATAGAGATAGTCGCTCACTTGATAATCGCTCAGTGGATTTTGAGTATCTAAGAAATAGACCACATTAAATACTCACTTGATGAAATTCACTCGTTTTAACTTGTTCAGAGCAACAGAAACTTCTCAGCGAGACGTGAACAAGATTATGATTTACTGGAAAAAAATTAAACTAATAATAATAACTTTTAAAGGGAAATGAACATCAAATGGAGGAATGGCTTCTAAACTGGCGTCGTTATTTAGTTAGGAAAAAGCGTGGGTGTTTTCCTCTCATGAAAGGCAACATTATTTTCTTCCTAATTAATGAAGTAATTCAACATTTATGAAGAATTCAACTTACTATAGCTATACCTCTCATTAGTCATGTGACGTCTGCCTACACAAAAAGGGAGCGTTTGCGTATTCACTTCAAGCTTATCGTTTTATTTCATGTTTACAACCCAACAATTCTTTCGCTTTTAACAATTTCTAATCTACATGTGCTAAATGAATATTTCGTCTTGACATGGACTAAATTTTTTCCGTCTTAAATAAACTTCATTTCCATGAAGGAGAGTTGGCTCAGCAACTCTTTATTGGTTTATAATAGATTAAAAAAACTGTAACCTGACCTGCTTCTGTGACCCACTTCTACTATGAAAATACAACTACCCATGTTGCATATTCATAAACACCTGTCTTCCTGCCACTTCCGTTTTCTTCCGCAATTCTTGCATTCACTTTCAGTTTTCTTAATTTAACAAGAGCTTCGAAATTATTCTCCTATTTTCTGTAGCTTCTCCTCATGATCACAAACATAAACTAAGTATCGTCCACATCTGCCATGTCATGCCCCATTTACTCTTTCTGTTTCAACAATTTTGGATAAAGTTCTACGACCGGATAGTTTACCCTAGTTTCCAAATGTGTGTGTGTGTGTGTGTGTGTGTGTGCGTTGCTAAGGCATCAAAGGACATTACGGCGCGATGCTCGGTATCTCCTCAAGAAATAAACTTCCAGAATTTCCTCATTCCTGGACATCTATATTACCTTCAGATCCAAGTAAACATTAATGTGAAGGAGAGGATTTGCAGTTGGAAATCGGTTTCTCAAAAACTTTCTGTTTTTCCCACTCTGGTTTAAGTGACTGATAATATGAAAAAAAAAGACGTTCGAGTAAAGAAAGATTCGAAGCAAAGCTTCTTGTTAAGGCTCCTACACAGAGCCTGCTGCTTTGATGTCTTTGCGAAAACACATTTGTGGTCACACTGTAGAGCTTCCTGACAGCACATTAACTTGGCATATTCCGGGGTTCACTCCATCAAATATTGTATTAACTTTGGTGACTTCTATTCATGAATACCTTTGGTTTGCATTTGATTAATTCTTAGGACTCGGCAATTGCGTGAATATTCTAGCACTTCTTTTAGGAAAAATAGTAAAGGACTTGTGAATAAAGCCATTGCTTTGCCTGGGTTATTTCCAGTCTTCAGTGCCTTCGTTTAAGTTCCTACAACGAATATTAATCTAACAATGCATTTCCAGGCTGCATTGTCATAGTTAATGTACTGAACACGGACATCAATCTAACAATTAAGACGAAACAAAGATAAAGCATTATTACTATATAAACATGACTACTTCGGGGAGGAAAATATTCCCGTAAAATCTTCGATACAGCAAACATTCTTCCTGAGCATTGGGGGAATTCACCGTACGTGAGACAAGAATTTTCTTCAACCCACGCATTCTGACAGAGAGAGAGAGAGAGAGAGAGAGAGAGAGAGAGAGAGAGAGAGAGGTACTCCTTCGTTCCATGCATTATTAGCGTTCACGCTTGATTTGTTGCTTTCACGCTTAAAAGGCCCTCAAGGGAGGGGGGGGGGGGGGGGGGGGGGGGGGGGTTACTGGCTCCTTCGGATATAAATATTCCAATTACTTTCAGCAGTCTTTTCTGTTCGTTTTATTATCTCCGCCGATACAGCCGAGTCGAGACATAATTTACTGACATTCCGCGAGAGGCTTTTTCAGTCCATCTTATATCTCGCAGGGGGGAAAGGTATCTCAGCTATTCAGTCTAAGGTGGATACCAGCTTTTATTGACGTGAAAAAGCAGGTTAAAGGGAACAGTCCTAAACCGGACAGAGTTTTTGTCAAATTAATTGAAGGTTTCATTCCATTCAAGGATAACGCTGCATTTTCCATATCACTTGGGTTCATGAATTCACTCGGTGATGTAAATACTTCTTGAGGGAAGGGATGAAGAATGAGTACAGCCAACGGCTTCGGTGAGCAAAATCCTTTTTCTTATTCATGCATCTTGTTGAAATTTCATCAATTTTTATTTATTGATTTATTTTGCTATTGAAATTTCATCAATTTTTTTTTTTTTTTTTTTTTTTGCTGTTGAAATTTCATTAATTTTCATTTTTGCTGTTAAAATTTCACCCATTTTCATTTTTGCTGTTAAAACTTCATCAATGTCTATTTTTGCCGTTAAAATTTCATCAATTTTTATTTTTACTGTAAAAATTTCCTCATCACCCATTCTTGTCTTCCATGACTCTTGCTAAAATTCAATCCATAGCTCTTGTTGCTATTTCCGTCAAGTCCAAGGACCTGCTATGAATTTATTATAAACTCATGGCCTCAATACTACAGATTTCAGCTACGGGTACTTCAAGTTTTACATGAAACACAATTTCCAAAATGCTTACCTAACTCACAGCTCTCAGCTATATTAATGAATAACTCAAACAGGATAATATTAAAAGATAAAAAATAAAGGGATTTGGGGAAAACCAATTATCATCTGCGTAAGCAGTGAAAATTTCTTACCCTCAGGATGAGAACATAACAAAAACCAACTTCGTTAAGATTCTGAGAATGAAAGTAAGATATGATTGAAAAGAAAGATGGCCAATATAATCAGCCAACTCGTTCTATTTTCATAATAAAATAAAATTTTGATTTGTAACATATCCTATAAACAATTATTAATTCCTTGCAAGAGATAGGAATGACCATTAGAGTAGACTGACCAGGCAGCCAACTCATTATAGTTTCACAAGAATATAAAACTGTGATTTCAAAGATATGATGATAAAATTAATTAATTTACGGTGCATTGACATAAGAAGACTGACTAGGCAAGTAATTCAAAATAAGATTACATAGCTAAACATTTCAGCAGGTAATTATGAGTCATAACTGAATTGTAGAATTTGCCATCTCCTTATATATTCATAAAAAAATAAAACTGTGAACTCAACCAATTGCTAATAAAAAATATTTTTAATTTCCTGTACGTTAACACGACAATAGTTGACTGACCAGGCTATTCACCTAAGATTAGGGTACATTGCTAAACACTTAGAAAAACAATCATCAAAACTTATCCCTAGATCTAAGTAACCAAGACTAAGAAGTTAAGAGAAGAAAACCCAACATTGAACGCGTCACAATCAAGGGAAAGGAAAAGCCAACATGTCTCATTCAAGATAGCATTGTGTCCCGATACCCACCCCCTCCCCCAAAAAAAAATTAATATAAAATCCTCAACATAATTCATATGTTTACCTCCACTTGTAAAAAGTCATCATCTTACCTCTCCCCCATCCCTAACAAAATTTTTTAAAAGAAATTCATTTTTTTTTTTACGTGTCACGTCCAAAGTCATCACCTAACAGCGGTGTATATAAAATGCATGTTTCAGGTTGATCAGTGAATTAAACCTATAATCCATAGAAAAAGAATATAATTCGGTAGCATAATGTTAAATTCAATGACACTAAAAATAAATATTTTTTAAAATATGTTTTTTACATTTGATATATAAAGTTATCATCGAACAGCAGTGATTATATAATACGTGGTTTAGTTCGTTCAGTAATTATACCTACTATCCATATAAAAAAATATAAACTGTTTTATAATCAAGTTGCATACGGTCTTTAAATTCAATATCAATAAAAACTAAAAAAAAAACTCATTTTGTAACACAAGATGCAAAAGGATACGAACTTTAGTTCGTTCAGTAATTGCATATAAGATCCATAGAAAAAAAAATTTAGTAATTAAGTTGCATTCTGTCGTTAAACCCTATAACAACAATAGCACTGAAACCATGCATATATATGACCTTCCATGTATATATGCATGTATATATAAATATAATATATATATATATATATATATATATATATATATATATATATAAAGTAAATTTATTTATTGTTTAACAGATTCCCTGAAGATGTAATAATGATATTACGAAACGTAGGAAATAAAGTATTGAAATGAATTACAACGTTTCCAATGGTCCACCTTTACGTTGATGTGTCCTACTGCCCGTCGCCTTCCTCTGTCTCCTGATGCATATATATATATATATATATATATATATATATATATATATATATATATATATATGTGTGTGTGTGTGTGTTGTGTGTGTCTGTGTGTGTTGTGTGTGTGTGTGTACGACGTGTAAGAAGCTCTCGTAAAAGAAGTAGGCCTGTGGCAATAGAAGCACAGATTAATCTCTGAATACTATAAAAAAAATCTATAGCTGGAGGCGCAGTTACCGTTATCTGTGGACTGGATCTATATATATAAGCTCACGCGTAGAGAGAGAGAGAGAGAGAGAGAGAGAGAGAGAGAGAGAGAGAGAGAGAGAGAGAGAGAGAGAGCAAAGTGGCTATCTCCTTTCAATTCATCTCGCTTTAATAATTTACAATTTAATTTCTTAGGAAAGAAAGGCGCCTTCAAGTATAATATTACCATCTTATAGTATAATATTGATGTAATAATAATATATAATAATGCCATAAATACATACTCACGATATGCTCATAACGAATACAAATACGTGTAGAAACTTAAATAATTAAATAATATACTACTACTATAAATACATATGCATTACCGAATACAAATAAGCGCAGGAACTCATGGGAGACTAAATAACACAATTCGACTAATACTTCCACAAATACATACGTAACAAACACGTATTATCGAATACAAATACGCATAGAAACTTTCCTGTCAAAATAATATAATGCTTCCACAAAAACATACGGACGACGCACGCATTATCGAATACAAATATGCATATACACTTTCGAGTCATAATAATATAATGCTTCCACAAATACATACGCACGATGCACGCATTACCGAATACAAATACGCATACACACTTTCGAGTCAAAGTCATATAATAACAATATAATACTTCCACAAATACATACGCACGACGCTCGCATTATCGAATACAATAACGCGCAGACAGATCTCCGAATAAAGAGGCAGAGAATCCTTTCGGACGGAAATCGCCCAAAAGCTCCTTTACATTCTCAGGATATTCCTGAACGCTGTACTTTGACCAGGGATCTAAGGAAGCTTACTCAACTGATTGCTGATCAGTTATTCCCGGAACACAACGAGAGTGAATATTTTATTCACTCAGGATCCCAGGCGGAGTAATCCTCTTAAACGATCGTGTCGGCGTTTACCTCGTGAGCTCTATGAGAGATCTTGCTATTGCTGCTGCGTATGTAGGTATGTGTCTACGTACTTACATACTCACACACACACACACACACACAAAATATATATTATATATATATATATATATATATATATATATATATATATATATATATATATATATATATATATAATATATATGTATAAAGTAATCAACGTGGAACATGTGGTTCATTTGGCAGCTCCCTTGCCGTTCAACTGAAAGACCTGGGTTCGATCCCGATGAGGGCCAGAAATTTAATAATACGTATTAGATAATACATATTATATATAGTATAATAATAATAATATATATAATATATATAATGTATAATATATATATATATAAGTATATTATATATATAAGTAAATATATATATAATTATAATATATATATTACACAACCCACACACACACACACAAATTTAGGTAAGTTTCTGTTTATTCTTGGCAGTGTACGCATGACTTCTCGTGCTTATTTCTGCGTCAAGTATGTATAGGCATTCATCTACATTCTGCATGAATCCGGTTACATCTGCGAATCTGCAAGAGTGATACTCCACCTATCCAGTCTAATGATGAGCATGAATCTCCTGAGATTCAAACACAGAAAATACATAATTCATTCGGTTTCCCTACCCAAAAATTATCATCTTCAGTGTTGGCGGACGTAATCTGAATATTCATTGCCATATTTGGTTCCCGAACATCGTTGCAAAGTATTTTTTTTCCTTCTTTCTTTTTACAAAAGGCAGATTCAAAACATCAGATATAGCCTATTCGACGTTGCCTTTCTGGATGTGATTGCAATCATTCTTACGCATGAAACTGTTAATATACGCTGTAGCTGGATTATTGGTTGGTTTAGATGAATCTGGCGTAGCACCAACAAAGGCTCTTTTAAACATAGGAGCCCTTTGTGTTCATCTTCAAACTGGCACTATTCTGTCAAAGTGACACTGAATGTAGACACTAAAATTTTAAGCTTATTCATCTCCTCAATAAGTCTTACCTATTCAGTGACATCCTCATATAAGGTAAGTTCTTTTTTGATCAAAGACTGGTGGGTAAGATATTCACATGTTATTGGTAGTTAACAAGTGCTTGATAATCCTTTATTTCATCGTTAAAGGGTCTTTGCGTTCCTTACAACACTTAATTTTTTATATATATTATATATATATATATACATATATTTATATATATACATATATATATATATTATTGTGTGTGTGTGTGTGTGTGTTGTGTGTCTGTGTGTGTGTGTGCGTGTATGTGTGTGTGTATGTGTGTGTGTGTATGTATTGTATATATACATACATATATATATACATATAATATATATATATATATATATTTATATATATATATATATATATAATATATATATAATAACTTTGTATGCTTTAGCAATATTCAGCTAAAGGAGACGCGAATTACACGTGAAATTTTTAAATATCAAACTTAGGGAACACAAAAGGCAAACACACAAGCACTTGGCGAATGCTACGATTTAAAAATGCAAAGTCTGATACAATAAAAAAAAAAAACTAAATCCCCTCCCTCCAAAAAACTAAAAAAACACTCAATTTATAATAAAACATTATACGAATAACCTGTCGCTTCCTAGAACCGATAATCGTTCTTAAGACTAAAGACTGATTTTTCAATATCAGCCAATTCTCCCTTTCTAGAATTTAGTCAGGATGAATGAGAGCCTTTCTGAGCCATTTTTCAAAGCAATAAGTTAAGGATTCAGCGGCAAGCAAACGGGCTCTCTCACGCAATACCTGACTGAACATGAAGGCGGCATTATTGCTTTGAAGGCGCAGCTGATTAATGATTGCCCCGGTGTTGCAACGGATTTTTCCTCACCGGGAGTTATTGCTTCCAGGTGAAGGAAGGTTCAGGTTTGTTATTGATGTTGTTATTATTATTAATACATCCTAAGCTACCTTGTCAAAACTTTATAATTCTTATAATCCATGGCTCCATGTCAAAAATTATTATTATTATTATTATTATTATTATTATTATTATTATTATTATTATTATTATTATTATTGTTATTATAAGCCAAGCTGCACCCATTATTGTATGTGTATACGTGTATATGTATGTATATAATATATATATATATATATATATATATATATATATATATATATATATATATATTCATTGTATATACATACATGTATGTATGATGTATTGTATTGTGTACTTATTATATATATATTTATATATATAAATAATATATATATATATATATATTAATATATATGTGTGTGTGTGTATGTCTATCTTATTATATATATATATATATATATATATATATATATATAATATATATAATATATATATGTGTGTGTGTGTGTATGTGTCTATCTATATATGTAAAAATATATTATATTAATATATAGATAAATATACTATATGATTATATATTAAATTTTTAATAATATATACACTACTAACATACCCAAAAAAAATTAATTTTACATAGTAGATATATATAACGTATAGAATAAGATACGTAATATATAATATATATACATATATATGAATATATATATATATATATATATATATATAAAATTATGGTCCTTATCGTAGCCCTGACCACAACTAAGATGATTGTCAATCGGATGGGCCTGAGTGATGGCTTGAGCAACGTGGTGGCAAATTGAACTGGGTGATGTTGATGTTTTCGATTGCTTACACCACTCGTGGTCGACGTGGTTGAAAGCAATTTTTCAATAAACACTGACAGTCTATTGATTAAGAAATGAATAAAAGGCATTTACAATGCACAGCCGGCTGTAACAACTGGGAACGTGGTTTTAATATCTTGATTTGGAAATTCGTGCACGCGTCTGTCTGTTTGTCCGTCTGTCTGAATATATATAAACATCCACACACACACACACACACACACACACACACATATATATATATATATATATATATATATATATATATATATATATATATATATATATATATATACACACATATACATATATGTGTGTGTAGTGTGTACAGAGAAGAAATGATGATCTTGGTTATAGGATGCAAGGTATTGCACATACACACACGCGCACACACAATGTATATATATATATATATATATATATATATAATATATATATATATATATATATATATATATATATATATATATATATACATATATATAACACATTAGAGAATAAATAATGCATCTGAACACTGATGTCATCCGGGACCAAACGAAGCTGGGTCACATATTTGTGCCATTCTAGAATTCCAGGTGATCTGATGACTGAGAGCCGAGACTACTTTTTGATCACACGGAACAATTGGAAAAAATAAAATCTTTTCCCCAGGACGCTTTGGTTTTTGTTTTATGAAAATGATATCGTGGTCACCTGGACAGTGTTCTTGGGTTTCTAAGAGCTTTATTTTTATCTATTTTTTTTATACAATAGAAGATTAGAATAACTAAAACAAAACGAAAGTGGCGATTTCACGCAACAGCGCAAAGTAGAAGGCAATACTCAAACAAATATGACGCGTTTCTAGACAATAATAGAATATTGGAAGGTATATACATCTTAATTACTAAAACAAAACGAAGTTGGACATTTCACAAAACAGTGCAAAGTATAAGACAGTTTTTAAAATAAACATGACGCGTTTTTTAGACAATTACAGAATATTGGAAGGTATTTAGATTATGTAATTAATGCAATGTCACGAAGTCGGCCACTTCATAAAACAGTGCAAAGTATAAGAAAATCTTAAAATAAATATGACGCGTTTTAGACCATAATACAGCAATAGATGTTATATTATGGAATTACTGGCCCGAAGCAAAAGTGGCAATTTTACAAAACAATGCAAAGTAGAAAGCAATTTTAACGTAATTATAACGAAATAGAAGGAGAGACTCAAAAAATACGGATGAGGTTTAATGGCAATAAAGACTTAGGGAAATGGGAGTTTTTGGAGCTATAAAAGATGAGTGGTTACGGAAGGGGGGAAGGAGGGTTGGCGGGTGGCCTCGGTGGCGAGGGGGGGGGGGGGGGGGGGGGGGGGGGGGGGGGGGGGGGAGAGAGTGTGATGTGAGGTAGGGTATCACCTGACCAGGTTCCCGGAAACACGCCAAGTGGGAACTGAATACGGAATGATGCCAGCTGTGTGTGTGCGAGTGCGGGAATGGAGGGGTGGGGAGCGCTTTTAGCTGAAGAAGTAATGGCAATAGACAATAATTCCTTTACAGATGGGAAAATATAAACTTTAACTTTGAATAAAATAAAAAAAACTATTGAGGCTAGATGGCTGCAATTTGGTATGTTTGATGATTGGAGGGTGGATAATCAACTTACTAATTTGCAGCCCTCTAGATCTGAGGGTGGACAGAAAAAGTGTGGACGGGCAGACAGACAAAGCCATCTCGATAGTTTTCTTTTACAGAACACTAAAAGCTATCTTTAAAATTAAAGAAAACATTCTCACGGAAAGGATTTTTAGAAATAGCTCCTAGATATAAGATCGTTTTACAGTAAATATGAATGAAACCTTATCGAAAAGATGAACGGCCCTTTACTAGATACATAACAATGACTTAACTGACCCGTCAGTAATATTCCTTGCACAACTAAACACGTCTATTAATCTAATAGGCAATTTTAGAATATTTTCTAGTGAAATTTATACTTTAAGAGATGCGAGTCTTCAGCAACGTTTAATTGGAAGCCAAAAATGACACTAACCAAGAAAATTTAATGGTCAGTTTTGGAGTAGTTGTAGATATAATCAATACCTGAAATTAATAAAAACTATGCCAAACAATAAACCATGTCTGATGTCAGGAACATGGTATGGCGAGAAGAGGTTTGGTGGATAAAAATTTTAGTTTATCTCTTAGTTTAAGCAGACCACTGAGCTGATTATCAGCTCTCCTAGGGCTGGCCAGAAGGAATAGTTGTTTTTATACCTAGGAACTGGAACTACAGCTTATTGTGGGATCCGAACCACATTATATCGGGAAATTAATTTCTAATCACCTAAAACAAATTCTTCTGATTCCATGTTGGCAGAGCGGGTAATCGACCTTGAGACTACCGAATCAGTAGGCAAGCACGGAAACCGCTCGTCCAAAGAGGAACAAGGTTTGGTGGAGGATGGTGCCTTTTGATAGAAGGCAGTGGAGAAGGTGAATTAGGCAACCGACCCCTTCGTGTAGGGAAGGATAACGGTATGAAAGAATATCAAGACTTCGTCACGAACCACTGCCCTCATTAAGAAGGCAACGGAAATACGGGATCTCAACAATGAATAAAACAGAGTGGAAAAGGGAACAGTGGATAAACGGGCTCTCTGAAGAGGACGAAATATAGTGGAAAAAGGCTTGTTTGGAAACTCCCTACGAAGTCTAGGTAGGAATCCACTGAGTAAACAGGCATTATACTTTTCTTTAAGGGGTCCCTGGCACAATGGAACCGTCCGGGCACAATTCTAAGAAGTTCTGGTCATAAAAAAAGTATCTCGACCTGTGTGAAGGCAGAAAGCAGGAAAAAAGAAGATGAGGAGAGATCGAGTGAAGCAATTTTAGATTTGGTTAAGCATACGATGCTGTGCAATTGATTTAACGTACATACACAAAAACTATATAGATATATATATATATATATATATATATATATATATATATATATATATATATATATATATATATATATATATAGTGTCCAGGAGTCAAAATTTATCTTAAACCTCACTCGTATAATTGAACAGGAAATTCCCTGTCTTAAAGTCAGGCTTGTGTCGAGTAATCCTTGCACTATTCGATCGTTTTTTAACTTTAAAGATCGCCTTCAGCCCTTCATGAGATCCAACTGTATTTATAAATTCACATGCCCTGGATGTCCGGGCTCTTACGTTGGATCGACTCGGAGGTTGCTGAGGGTCAGATATTGTAGCCATTTAGGCTTTAGCTTCCGTACAGGTCAGAGGATAAAACAACCAGAATTTTCCAATATCAGAAACCACTCTATAATATGCAAGACTGAAATTCAAAAAGAACATTTTACAATAATTGATTATGTTAAACATCCTGACCAACTAACAACGCTGGAGTCGTTATATATTAAAAGACTGGTGCCCTCCCCATTAAACGGTAATTTGTCCTCTCGTCACCTTTGTACCTGGCATAGTTGTCGTCGCTTCTCTCTGCCAACTGTAACTCATTCCATCTTCACCTCTGATCATGGACGGTTGGTGTTTTTAGTGGTCTCTCTTTTTATTTACTGTTCTTTTTAACCTTTTTAAGACATTATTTTTTAAAATTGTGAATTCCTTTTAATTTTGTATGATTGTTTAGAATATGTCTTTGTAGTTTATTCACAGACTGATGATGCACACAGATGTATGTGCGAAACGTATCATATGCAATAAACTTGGCCTTTTAAATCTCGCATCATGGACTCCTTCTGGACACTTTATAATTGAATGCTGAAGCACCTATATATATATATATATATATATATATATATATATATATATATATATATATATATATATGTGTGTGTGTGTGTGTGTGTGGTGTTGTGTGTGTGTGTGTGTGTATACACACATATATATACGCACCGTTCCATTACTGCATTAAACAGCTTCGTGACGACCACATCCATTGTCAAAGTAAGACGACCCTGTATTTCTTCCCATACCCTCACAAACCCTCATCCCTGCAACGTCATTTAAAGAGATTCGAGATTTTTCCCTTCAACTCAGTGTTTGCCTTCTCTACTTCCCCCTCCCCCTCCCTCTTACTCACCCCCCTCTCTCTCGTCCACCCGGGCCACCCTCCGTCGACTAACTTCTGTTAATTAACAACTACTCGACTATTTGACTTCCTGTCTCAAAATTGCAGAGGTGGTCAAAATGAAATGAACGGGGGCTCTGTCTGTTTGTCTGTTTGGCTGTGTGAATGTCTGTCTGTCTGTAGGTCTGTCTGTTTGTCTGTCTGTCCTCAGGGTACAAGAAGAGCTCTTGGCCGGGACAAGTTCGATGATAGGACTCCGGGTTTTACACAGAAGATGAAAAAGTTCGTTTTGATTATCAGCGATAGGAGAGGAGGAGGAGGAGGAGGAGGAGGAGGAGGAGAAGTTCTTCTTCTTCCTCCTCTTATTTGAAAACGAACTTTCTTCTTACGGTGCAATGAAATATATTTACCGAGAGTTTTTATGTTGCAAAGAGATCCACATAGTTTTACCTTTTACGGCGCATGGAAATATATTCAGATCGAGATATTACGGTGCAACGATATATTATGGAGATATATCTAGTGCGAGATATTACGGCGCAGAGATATATTTAGATCGAGATATTACGGTTTAAAGAGATAATAAAGAGTTATATTCAGTACCAGATATTACGGCGAAAAGAGATATTTAAATCGAGACATTACGGTGCAAAGAGATATTAAAGAGATATATTTAGCGCCAAATATTACACAGTAAAGAAATATGTTTATATCGAGATATTACGGTGCAAGGAGATATTAAAGAGATATATTTTGTGCGAGATAATACGGCGTAAAGAGATATATTTCGATCGAGATATTACGGTGTAAAGAGATATCAGAGAGATATATTTAGTGCGAGATATTACGGCGAAAAAGAGATATATTTGGCGCAAGCTATTACCGCGTAGCAGAGATATGTGTTCAGTGCGAGCTATTAAGGTGTAAAGAAATGGTATATATACATAACAGTAGCTATTACGGTGTATATAGATATACTTAGTACGAGTTTTCACGGAATAAAATTATTTGGCAGACAACGAGTTGTGTCGTGTAAAAACATCTGTCAAAGTAAGAATGTTTACAGCGTAAAGTGATGTATTATAATGCGAGCTTTTACGGTGTAAAAAATTCTTTTTACAGTGCGAGTTCTGAGCTCTTAAAGTGTAAAGAGATCTATATATACAGTACTGGTACTTACGGTGCAGAGAGAACCATTTGCTTACGGGCAAGCTCGGTTTAAAAGAGACCTGGCATTTCTGAACTTTCTTGTCTATCACATCTGCTGTTTATGTTAACATTCTCTTTATCTATTTCTCCTCTATGCTTTTATTCTTTCCTTATCTTTCTCTTATCTTAATTTTCTCTCTCGTTCACATTACGTAATTCAGTTACGTAAAAGTTTGTTTAAGAATTAAATGCCTAGTGTTGCTTATTATAAATTCTTATTACCTGAATAATAATAATAATAATAATAATAATAATAATAATAATAATAATAATAATAATAATAATAATAATAATCAGATACAGCGCAAGAATAGTCGAATGGACGAAGGCAGAACTCAGCAGCATAGATAAAAAAACCAGGAAACAAATGACAATACACAAAGCACTACACCCAAGAGCAAATACGGACAGACTATACATAACACGAAAGGAAGGAGGGAGAGGACTACTAAGTATAGAGGACTGCGTCAACATCGAGAACAGAGCACTGGGGCAATATCTGAAAACCAGTGAAGACGAATGGCTAAAGAGTGCATGGGAAGAAGGACTAATAAAGGTAGACGAAGACCCAGAAATATACAGACACAGAAGAATGACAGACAGAACAGAGGACTGGCACAACAAACCAATGCACGGACAATACATGAGACAGACTAAAGAACTAGCCAGCGATGACACATGGCAATGGCTACAGAGGGGAGAGCTAAAGAAGGAAACTGAAGGAATGATAACAGCGGCACAAGATCAGACCCTAAGAACCAGATATATTCAAAGAACGATAGACGGAAATAACATCTCTCCCATATGTAGGAAGTGCAATACGAAAAATGAAACCATAAACCACATAGCAAGCGAATGCCCGGCACTTGCACAGAACCAGTAGAAAAAGAGGCATGATTCAGTTCAGTGGCAAAAGCCCTCCACTGGAGCCTGTGCAAGAAACATCAGCTACCTTGCAGTAATAAGTGGTACGAGCACCAACAGGACGGATAGGGTGATACGTGCAAACAGACCAGACGTGACGTTGATTGACAAAGTCAAGAAGAAAGTATCACTCATTGAAGTCGCAATATCATGGGAC
>NC_087206.1:7339269-7341769 GCF_015104395.2 Macrobrachium nipponense
AGTTTTTGAAGAACCCACGAAAGCAGGGTATATAAGCTGATGAAGACAAACTATGATAAACGCAAGCGTGGACGAGGAAATAAGTGTGAAGGAACAAAATATGAAAATGAGCTGTCGTGCTCTAGGCATGGTCGAGGAATGAAAAGATGTTCTCGATAGAAACAGAGCGGAAACAACTACTTTTGGATGTTGATGGTTGTCCAATATATATGAGAGAGAGAGAGAGAGAGAGAGAGAGAGAGAGAGAGAGAGAGAGAGAGAGAGAGAGAGAGACTGTACATGACTGAGATGGCACTATGCCCTCGCGGACTCCTGTTCTCATAGCAACCCGTAAGAATATATATATTATATATATTATATATATATATATATATATAATATATATATATATATATATATATATATATATATATATATATATATACATGTGTGTGTGTATCACTCGCACATACATACATATATGAATACAGAGAGAGAGAGAGAGAGAGAGAGAGAGAGAGAGAATGTATCAACTGGGTGTAGGGAACTGCAAACCGAAGAGTACCGAGTGAAGAGGAGGAGGGGGGGACGGTACTTTGGGGCATCCTGTAATATCCTGCGTGAAGAGGCTTAACAAGCCAGACAAACGCGTGCACGATTGAGTTGAAGGGATGGAACCTGCTTAGGAAGATAAGCCTGATGCTGGTGAGCCTGCAGACTGGGATAATGAAGCTTCACTTGTTATTCAGGAATTTGAAATAAAACAGATGGTTCGATCAGGAAAAAAAAAAATATATATATATATATATATGGTTAACTTGAGATAAGCACGGAGTTGAATATAACTTTCAAAATCGACACAGATGAAACTCTACGCATATAGGGACCAAATAGATTTCTGTTGTCTAGATTGGTGTGAAATATATCTTTCAAAATCGATACAGGTAAGACCCAATTCACGTAGAGATCGACAGCATTCTATTAGAATTATCAAACAGAGACAACACGGAAAGGCTACGACGCCAGTTCAATGAATACAGACAGCTAAGGTGACGTTATAGAATATAGTTCGTCTCTTGACGAAGTAAGAGTAAGCTATAAGCCTTCTACGGCCACTGCTTTTATTTGTAAATCAAATATATCCATAATTCCTCACTTATCTACGGATAAAATTAATATTATTAATATTATTTATAGCTACGGTTAAAATAATATTAATATTTATAGCTACGATAAAATGGATATTATTAAAAAAATATATATTTAAAACTTGTTTCCAATGAGTAAAATAATATGGTATTTAGGAACAATCCATTTCTGACAAAGAACACAGGTATGAACGCTTATGGAAAACCTGGAAAATGAAGGACAATTAATTAAATATTACATTCACAAATTGTAGTTGAGTTAAAATGTTAGAAAAAAGTTACCTAATGGCATCTAAATATTGGCCCGGGATGCAACGTTACTTATTTCGAAATCTGAACAGTAAACGAATGACAAATTACCTATATGCAAATAGGATGCTTTACCAAATTCAAGTGAAGGTGACTTACCATATACAAGGTGAATACCTTACCTATTTCAAAAGTGGCGCTTACCAATTACAACGTTGAATGAACAACATATCTTATGGAAAATTGAGTCACTTAAATAAATCAACATTTCAAAATGGATGATAACTCATCCATTTCATAACACCAATTTCAAAATTGGACAACCATTTCAAAATCGGATAATACACCTGTTTCAAAACTGAACAACATTCTTCTCTCAAACGTGATTGAATTTCCTTTTTCAATGTTAAATACCTTACCAATTTCAAAATGGAATACCTTATCTATTTCAAAACCCAAATGCCTTACCCATTTCCAAGCCGATTACCTTACCTATTTCAAAGCCCAATTCATTAACTATGTAAAACCCGAATACCTGACCTGTTTCAGACCTTAATACCTTACCTATTTCAAAACCCAATTCCTTACCCATTTCAAAACAAAATAATTTACCTATTTCAAAACAAAACACCTTGCCTATTTCAGTACAAAACACATTACATTACCAATTTCAAAACAAAATGCTTTAACTACTTCAAAACAAAATACCTCACATCTTGCAGAACACATTACCTTACTATTTCAGAACCCAAGTCCTTACCTATTTCAAAACAAAATAACTGACCTTCTTCAAAACAAAATACCTTACCTATTTAAAAACAAAATTCCTTACCCATTTCTGAAACCAATCTATCAACTATCTAAAAACCGAATACTTGATATATTTAAAAACTTAATACCCTGCCTATTTCAAAACCGAATTCCTTATATACCTATTTCAAAACAAAATACTTTACCTATTTAAATAAAAACCTTGCCCATTTCAGTACAAAATGCTTTACCTATTTCAAAACCCAATACCTTACCTATTTCAAAACAAAAAAACCTTACCTATTTCCAAACAAAACACCTTACGAATTTCAAAACTCAAACCATTGCCTATTTCAAAACAAAATATCTTATCT
>NC_087206.1:7351769-7356769 GCF_015104395.2 Macrobrachium nipponense
ATATATATATATATATGTAAGGCCTAGGGATTTTGATTAATAATATATTGTTCGTGCGTTCTCTGTGACCTATGGAATGTGGAGAACAGTGCAGAGGTAACGACCTGAGAGTAGCTGATCAATGAGATTCTAGGGGGTGGCGTGAGATAAAAGTGCTTAATTCAGGAAGTCAATGTACGACAGTTTATGAACTCTTCTCAAAGTGCCTTTGGGAAACTGGTTGTAGCCAGTAATATGAGGCGTTGTCGAAGTGTGTGTTCGTGTGTGCGTGTGCGCCTCTTCTATTCATAATGTATCACTAGCCAAGTCTATGGGAAGACTTGCACAGACATTCGAGGGAGGAAGGCAAAGCCACGATGGCGGGTGCCAAAGTGTTTTTTTAAACAGTGAGTGATATTCCGGTTGGGAATGGGTAAGTGTTACCTTTACTTTAGCCAAAGGGATGGCTTGTTTGATATCTTGTAAGATGTTCCATTTTATTAACTTTGTCTTTAAACTTGTGTGTGTACTTACCGGGATGTGTTCTGTATCTTTGGAACAGACGGATCTGGAAATGCCGGGGGACAGAGTTCCCAGTGGGGTGTGGACTTTTGGGTGACTTGACATTGTAGTTTTGAGTTAGTCTGTAAGACTGGATTGCTTAGTTAATTGATTTAGTTATTCTTGTAAATAAACGTTATGTTATGATGCAACTCTCTCATTTTCATTACCTGTTAGAATGGAGAGAAAGAGGTGGAGAGAGAGAGAGAGAGAGAGAGAGAGAGAGAGAGATTGTCGGTGCTAGAGAGAGAGAAAGAGAGAGAGAGCCTGTGTGTGTAATAGGGTGTGGGGGTCTGCCTTCCGTTTCGTGTCCACGCTTACCTTATGAATACTGGGAGTTCTTCCCCCATGTTATAGTGGTGGCAGACGGTTAAGAGGGGGGTATAAAAGTTTTTTTTTCTTTTCTATGCCTAGGAATGCCAATGTAGAGATGGGTGGCCAGTTAGAAAAGGGGTAGAGAAAATATCCGTCCATGGGATGGGGGGATGAGGAAAGAAAATTTCTATTAGGGTCATCAAATTTGCGCGTACCGAGATTCTTCAGGGTGGGAGTCGTGAGACAAGCAACTCAGTCTAGTTCATGAGTGAGTGTTGCTAGGGGTCATCTCACCGGTCGCGTTTGTATTGTGCCGACGAGATTTACGCGTTTTATGAAGAATTTCGAGTTTTTTTTTTCCCATTATGGAGTGTTGAGTGTTAAACTATTGTTTTGAAGGAGTGGGTTTTTGTTTAAATATTTCAGGGAAATGGGATTGGTTCAAGAGGTCAACAATTTTTCTTGTCTTTGCCCCATAGTGACGTGTTTTCTTTATTCACGCGTGTTTATAATAGACGTATTTGTCTTTGTTTTAAACACATGAGTGTATTAAGGTGTATTTTTCTATGCATGTGAACTGTGCTTGGATAATCATATCTGGCTTAGAGACACAGAGCGGCCACAATTTTACGGGCTCAGCACATTTCTGCAGAGAGGCGCCTTGCATTGCGAGGGTACGGGCATCCCTTGGAGGGATAGTGGCATGGAAGGTACCGCTAGCCTCCCTCGAGAGATAGTGCAGGGATGGGTACTAGTGTATATCTTGGGAAGGGGTCCTCAGACACTGTTCAAGGGGAGATGGGGGATACTGCTGGTATGCCTCGGGCTGTTCTGCCGCTCGACTGAGGGGTTGTTCTCAGGGGGGGAGAAATTTTTTTTTCTCAGTGTGGGTGAACTCCCCCTTTTCCTTTTTTTTTTTCTTTGTGTTGGGGATGGGTCTGGCCTTGACATTGGATGCTAAGATATCAGCTGATTGATTAGTTGATGAAGTGAAATGCCCGTGGAGTCTTTTTTTTAGAAAAGAGATTTTTCTTTTCCGTGAATGAGGGGAAAAGTAGTTAACATGCACGGGATGTGTTATATGTTTCGTTGTGCCTTGAAAGACACAAATATATTGGGGAGATACAGATTATTTTTTTATTGTGTTGGAGAAATTACTTTGAAATGCCGATGATTGGTGTTGTATCTGTGTTGTGTGGAAATGGTGTTATGTCATGGTGTTGCATGCTGGAGAAATTGTATGTCATAGGATTCAGCAATACTGTTGTATGCTATTTTGAATTTCACCCTTACTTGAGATTTTTGCAAGAGAATTATTGCTATGAAGAGTTATTGTTATTATTATTATTAATAGTTATTATACTTGAGATGTGTCACGGGAGGTTTGCTTAAGTATAATTATCATTACGGGAGAATTGTTTTGCGAGAGTTTTGAGATATTTCATGGGAGATTATTCAATAATTATTACAATGAATTAATGGGAGAAGTCTGGTGTTAATTAATTGTTTGAGTTTTTGTAACTTTGGAGAATATTTTCAGTGATTCACGGGGATGAGTTTTGCTGAATTTTTTTGCTGAATTTTTGGAGAATGGACAAGCATTAACATTGGTGATATTTTTTGTACTGATACTGATGATTTTGAGGATAGCAATTTTTTTTGTGTGATTTTGTGATAATGATATTTCTGATACTGATTTTTTTATACTAATACGTGGGTGCCGTAATGCTATCAAGGGAGGTGAAATCTTTTTTGAATATGGGAGGAACTAACAACACATTATTTTAGTTTTTTTTTTCTTTTTTATGAGTTCAGCAGATAATTGCTTGACATCGAGTGAGTTACGGGAGATAGTGAACAGTGCCGTTGATTTTTCTTTTCTCCTTTTTTGGAAATTAGCCATCGCTGACACAAGTTTTTTTTACCAAGGGTGAATTTGAATTTATTTTTTTCTCTCCAGTTGGTGTGGATATTTTTTAATGTCTCAGTTCATGACTTAGAGTCATTTAAGAGAAAGTGTTTGTGTTTTAGCTATTTGAGGCTATAGAGAAATATATGGGAGAATTTTTGCACGTTTGAATGCATACGTAATGGCACTACATTTCTTCTCTGGATATTTGTGTTCCAGAAATTGTGAGTTTTCTTGCACAATACATTAGTTGTATTTGTGACAACTTTGTGAGAGATAGGAAACTTGGTTAAGTTTTCTAATGGCTATGTCGTAGTGCATATGGGGAAGTCTTTGCTTAGACACTGTGAGTTGGGAATTCTGTTATAGTGAGTTGTGGCACATTGGTGATTTTTTCTAGAATTTTCTAGACAGTTTTATTCGCCGAGTTTTTGCCCTTTTTTAGCAGTTATGCTAAATGGAGTGAGTTTTTATAGTTTTTTTACTATAACATTGAGTTATTCTCTGGAGAATTGGAGTTAGAATTGAGATATTAATTGAGATATATTATTTTGGAGAGATAATTGGAGGTATATATTGTTTTGGAGTTATATTTGAGATATAATATATGGGAGATATATTTTTTGGCCATTTTTGATATTTGCCAATAGTGGTATGAGCTATGTTTAGTTCAATTATTTTGCAGCCATCTTTGTTGCAAATGGAGACACATATTTGGAGATTATGGGGCAATATTTGTGAGTGTGTGAGTTAGTTGCCTTGAGTGCATATTTTTTGGAGATATATATTTTTGGAGCCTTGTTTTGTTCCACATGGAGTTATTGGGGAAATAGAGGTAAATATTTTGTATTTGCCGAAATAGAGGTGATTATTCTCTATTCCTGGAGTGGTGTCTTTTTTTTACTGACATGTGGCTATTAGAGAAATAAGAGAATAATATAAGGGGGTTGGTTATTAACCAAATGGAGGAAATATTTTTATAACCGGAGTGGTGTTATTATTAATATGGTGTCTCATAATGGAGTTGGAATTAATCTTGGGCGGGTGACTCTCTTTTTTTTGTGGTTATGGGAGTTTTTTTCGAGACAAGAGGAGATTTTTGAGGTTCTTTTTTTTTTGGTTTCGTGACTATTTAGAGAGAAGTGGCATTACTGCATTACGAGTCATTTGGAGATGTGTGTGCATTTTTTTGTGTTCACAAGTGTGTTATTCTTGGAGAAATATAATTTGGGCAAAGCCATGTTGAGAGAATAAGTCTTCGAGACAAATTTTTGAACACATTGGTCATATCCTGGAGTTAATTCTGTGAAATGTGTCAGTTAGACCTTTTTTTTTCTAGAGGACCACTTGAGTTTCCAAACTTATGTGTCTGACTAGACAATTTTTATGCTGTTGTTTGAGCATGCGTCCGCAGGCGATTTTTCTGCTGACAGGCGATGTGATGAGCGCTGTGCTGTTTCTTTTCTTCTGATGGTGACAGATCAGAATTTTTGCAATATCTGGAAATGTTGGCTATAGCATTTCATGAAAGCGCATGTGTGAGAGTTTGCTTTCTGGCAAATTCCATAACTTTACATGGAGCATTTCTTGGGAAAAACGCGGGAGTTATGCATAGTATACATGTATTATGTATTTTGTGATTGGGGAAATCTTGTGATTATCTTTTTTTTTTTTATTGTTTTTCTTCCTTTTCCTATGAGAGATATGATTTGGGGATTGAGCTTAAGTAGCATTTCTTTTTTGGACGGGAGATTTGATTTTACCGGGAGATGTAATTTTTCGAGGGTTGTTACTTAAGTAATGGGAGTTTGACATTAAGTCTCATTGTGATTAATTATTGAGCAGTAGAGGGGTTTTTGCTGTTAAAAGTTGGAGATTTTTACTGATTTTGTGGGTTGTTTGAATGTCAGAACTTGAGAGAATATTTTTTTTGGGTCTGGGTATGTTACGAGATACTTTCTTTTTTTTCTTGGGCTTATTACGATTTTGTCTTCTTTTTTTTTTTTCTTGTGAGCACATTCGAGTTCGAAATGTGAGTGCAGAATTCCGTGGTGTTGCTGTGATTTCTGAGTTGTGTGTGTGCTGATGTGCGAGTTTGGAGAATTGAGCTGGAGAACTTGATGTTTTTTTTTTCTTAGAGAGTTGTGATAATGACTTATCATTTTAGTAGTCATATTAAGGGAGTTAATTGGGAGACGTTCAGTTAGTATTTTCTGACCTTTTTGAGATCATTGTT
>NC_087206.1:7359269-7366769 GCF_015104395.2 Macrobrachium nipponense
GGAACTTTTCCATTCTATAAAAGAAGCAGTCTGGGGGTCAGCTTTATCAGAAATCCTACGGCGAGTAATATTTTTGTCTGAGAAATCAGAAGATTAATACTACTATTGCATGCTGGAACAACGTGTGCGTTGGCTTTTGTGTATTTGTGTATAAGAATAAATACAATCTGGATATTGCCTTGCCTGATGGAACATGTGTGTGTGTGGGGGTGGGGGTCCTGGGGGCTTTTTTTTGTATTTTGATGTTATGTATAAATACAGAGAAGAGAGAGAGAGAGATGAGAAATAGAGAGAGAGAGAGAGAGAGAGAGAGAAGTCTCGCTGCTAATTCCATTTACATAAGAAAAAAATTCCAGTATACAATTTAGATATTGCCTGATTGAACAACGTGCGTGTGTGTGTGTGTGTGTGTGGGCTTTTGTGTATTTGTGTGTATGTATAAATACAGAGAGAGAGAGAGAGAGAGAGAGAGAGAGAGAGAGAGAGAGAGTCGCTGCTAATTCCATTTACATAAGAAGAAAAAATTCCAGTATACAATCTGGAAACACACTTCATTCAAGGAATCCAAAATCTAGTTCTCCCCCCTCCCACCTTCCTTTCCCCGAATTTCCTCGAGTGGTTTCGTCTATACGTAACTTTTGCTACATTCCCGAGGAACAGGGGGGAGGGGGGAGGGAGGATTAAAAAAGAAATTCCCCAAGTCAAATGTTTGTTCGTTTGTTTGTCCGAACGAAGGAAAGCGTTCGGTTTCAGGAGGTCTTTTGGAGAACCGCCATTCAATCTCAGAGAACCTTTGGGAGGCGGACTTACGAAGAGATCGGATTTCCATATTAACTACGCGAAACATGATGTGGTTACGGCTAAAGGAAGGATCTGGAGCAGGAGGAGGGGGAGGAGGGGGAGGAAGGGGGGGGGGTGGTCTGGTGTCTTGACTTTTTTTTATTCAGGTGCGGGCATTAAAGTTTAAGTATTTCCTTTCCTGTGTACTTTGTTTGTTTAATTTTGTCTTTTGCCTTTTTTTTGCTTGCTTTATGACGGTTTTCTTTTTTTTTCATATTTTTTCATAAAAGGTGTAGTATTTCTGAAAACTCACCACAGGCACCAGAAAGACACACAACACATTATATATAAGTTGCACCCACAAACACAAACCCACACACACACACACACAACACACATATATATTATATATAGATATATATAATATATAATTATATTTATATATTATATATATTATATATACATCATTAGTGAGCTCCATAAATTTTTCCACCTTTTCCAGTAGCATGTATGTACCATCATTTTCATTACCTTAATTTTAATCTAATTGACGGAATTTGTTGCAGAAAAAAAATTTCTAACGGTTAAAGAAAAATGGGGAGAAGTTCTTTAAAACCTCCGATATGTTAAAGCAAATTGTTTATCAACAACGAGGGCCCCACGCACCCTAAAAATGTTTTTTTTTTTTTATTACATCAATAGATTCAACAGAAAAAAAGACGCTACGCAATCACAATGTACGAGGAAAACACTGGGATTTATTTACAAAAATTCTTTTATGGTAAAAAACATTTTAAAAAGTAAGTCTTGTTATCTGGAGGGAAAAATGATAACCCATTCTCACGGGGAAAAATTTCTGTTACTAAGTAACTGGAGGCCTAGGATGAATTAAAGATAAACATTTGACTTCAGGGTTAATTGTGCCGTCGACCATATAATATGGATGACCTTCTCTCCAGCTTCTCCTCTCTCCTCTCTCTCTCTCGTCAAAAAAAAAGTCCTCTCTGTATTATGTATATTGTATATATATATATATAGATTATATATTTTATTATATATATTATATATATATATATATATATATATATAATTAATATATATAATTATATATATATATTAACAAGGCTGGTGGAATACTAGTAATTACATCTGAGGAATTTGCGTTTCGCTATCAGCTCGGAATTTTAGAGAAACCTTAAGCCTGTTTGATGGGATGTTTATGTAATGGTCATATAAAATGGACAAAAAAAAAATCAGTGAAACGATAAAGTTTGGAACGTGATTTTTGGACCACATTGACAAAGCCACCTTACCGAAATTAAGATTACTCGACATTCCGAGGTAACAAATAAGTGGGCAAAAGGGGTCGTCTGTGGGACGCCTCCAGTTTCGGGATAAATACAAAATGAAATTTGTGAGTTTTGCACGTATTGGAAAACTGGCGTTTTCCCTATTTTCCTAACTATTGTGCTTGCATATATTATATATACATATATATACTATAATATATATATATTATATATATATATATATATATATATAACTATTATATATATTTATTGGAAATAGGAAAACTGCGTTTTCCTATTTCCTAATCGAGTGGCTTTGCATAATTAGATATATATGATAATAATATATATATAATATTATATATATATACTTATATTAGATAATAAATATATATTATATATTATAAGTGCAAAACTCACAAAAATTTCATTTATTTCCCGAAACCTGGAGGTCCACAGACGACCGCTTTGCACTTATTTATCTGGAATGTCGAGTATCTTAATTTGGTAAGGTGGCTTTGTCAATGTGTCAAAAATCACGTTCCAACTTTATCGTTCACTGGTTGTCATTTTTATATGACCATCACATAAACATCCCATCAACAAGATTAAGGTTTCTCTAAAATTCCGAGCTGTACGAACGCAAATTCCTCAGATGTATACTAGTATTCCACCAGCCTTGTTTTTTTTTTTGTTTTTTTTTTTTTTTTTCTTCATGATCCTAGGTTAGGTTAGGTTAGGTTGAGTTGGGTTAGTTTAATTCACAAAAGATATTTCATGGTAATTTAGGAGTGGCAAACATAATGAGATTCATTTCATGATGATTCCATGGTTAGTTTTTCTAGATACAGCGTAATTCCTCGTTGGACAATGGGTTTCCGTGCTCGCCTACCGACTCGGTAGTCGCGAGTTCGATCCCCGCCCTGCTATCGTGGAATCAGAGGAAATTATTTCTGGTGTTCAGAAATTCATTTCTCGATATAATGTGGTTCGGATTCCACAATAAGCTGTAGGTCCTGTTACTAGTTAGCCAACTGGTGTTTAGCCACGTAAAAATATCTAATCCTTCTTCGCCAGCCCTAGGGATATGGCGTCCCCCTTTTTTCAGGGAAGGTCCCACTACTCGGCTACAGTTGGGGAATATGCGTGCGGGATTCAGTAGCTCTAAGAACAGCAGAGAAATTCTAATAACTAAGTCTGATGACACACCTAACTGACAGTATAATTTTCAAACAGCGTATGACAAATGATAAGCCATAATGTTTGAAAGCTAACTACAACACTCATGTAATTCAGGTAAATTGCCATATTTTTTTTTCTTTTTGGCAACTGATAGACAGTAAATGAGCATCAGGATACAATTTGTTTAACATCATATGATCTAGCTGACTTATAAGCAAAATTACACCATCAAATGACAGATCATAATGATGGCTCTATATTTAGGGATAGAGGTGATACTGTTTTTTTGGGATATTGAGTAAACTGAATTTTGACATAAGCAGTTTGGCAGATGTCACAATAAGCAAAGTTCGCTTAATAAAGTATATTTTTTTTATTTCAATATAATTTCCCCACTTATTACAACATTTATTTTCATCTACAGTGCATTACCGATTGTTCTTTTTGCAAAAGCATATGATGACATAGAGGACTGATGTCATTATAATAAAGATAACTAGTTCTTCAAATGATTTTCGCTTTTACAATTAACGCAACCAATTTTTTACTAAGTCATTTGGCTTTATAATCAACCCTTAGGTTTTTGTAATTTATTCTGCATGATATGTAAACTACAATCATTAGTCCTCAAAACCTAAGGACACACGCACGCACGCACACACACATACATACATACATTACATACATAAATCAACATAAACTACATAACATCACATACATTACAAGTATATATAATATATAATAGTATCAGATATATATATTACATATATATATTTATATATTATAGAAATTAATATAGTTTTTCACCATTCAATTACTGATGAAACTTTCATCACTCCCGACCATCTTGACTGTTTTTCTGGTTTTTTCTGAACTTTCTATTTAAAAAAAACCCTCCTGATTCTGGGTCCTATCCTTGAATTTTGCTTATCACAAAAACAGTATAGCAGTCATAAAAAAAGTGAAAAAAATCCTGATAAAAAAAAATCACAAAATGTACGTTGAAAAATGGCAGGAAACCTAAGCAATACTTTCGGGAGAAAAAGACACTACTCTTGAGGAAGTAAATGCAGGTTGGTTAATGAGCTAAATACATCATCTTCGAATAAAAGAGGCTAATGGAGAGATACTGCTCCGAAGACAATGCAGTCATTCATGGAAACATTTTCAAGAGTAACTGAAGCCAGATCTGAATGATGAAATGGCGGTGTAACGGTTGGTGCTCATTTGTGAACGCTGGTTGCAATGACTATTGAGGATGGAATGAGGGTTACTCAGGGGTCGACTCTGACGAGCCTGCATGAAGGAGAGATCCCGGAAAGATACCAAAATAACAGGTGAAAAGAAGAAGTACACGTGAATTTGTTACACTGTTATAGTGATGAAGATATGCAATAATAATAACAAATGAAACTCACGTGACAAAATGACTACTAAAGCAATCTGAGTTTAGCAAATGGAAGAAGGATTGAAAATAGAATCTGGGTTTGGCAAGTGACAGAGAGATTGATAAAGGAATCTGGGTTTGTATGCAACAAAAAGATTAATAAATGAATCTGGATTTAGTATATGACTGAGACAATGACAGAGGAATTTGGGTTTAACAGTTAACACAAGAATAGATAAATAAATTTGTCTCTAGCAGGTAGAAATAGGATTGATAATGGAATCTGGGCTTTGCAAGTGACAGAGAGTTTGATAAAGCAATCAGGGTTAAACAGGTGACGGAAGGATTGATGACGGAATCTGTGTTCAGCATGAGACAGAAAGATTGATAAAGGAATCTGGATTTAGTAGATGACGATAACATTGATAATGGAATCTAGGATCAGCAGGTGACAGAAGGATTTAGTAGATGACTGAGGCAATGATAAAGGAATATGGGTTCAGCAGTTAACACAAGAATGGATAAAAGAATCTGTCTTTAGCAGGTGCAAGGAGGCTTGTTAAAGAAATCTGGGTTTAGCAGGTAACAGAAGGATTGATAATGGAATCTGGGTTGACCAAAGGACAGGAAGAATTGATAACAGAATCTGGGTTTAGCAGGTATATAAGGATTCATAATGGGACTGAGAAAGGATTCAGAGTTAAGCAGGTGACGGTAGGATTGATAACGGCATATTGGTTCAACAGGCGATATAATGATTGATTACTAAACCTGTATATGCGTGTATGTATGTATAATATAATATATATATATATATTATATATATATATATATATATATATATATATATATATATATATATATATACATATATATGGGAGCAACACCAAAAGAGCTAGGTCCAAAAGAGCTAGGCCCAAAAGAGCTAGTACAATTGAGCTAATGCGACAAAATAGCTTGTTTCGAGAAAATGTAGTGTTGCAAAAACTGTGTGTGTGTGTGTGTGTGTGTGTGTGTGTGTGTTTACGTTGATTACTGAGGTAGAAAGTAAAAAATAAATTTTCTTCTGTCTCATATTCATTATTTTTAACTGAAAATGTTAAAAAACAAATAAAACTTTAACCTTTAATATGTTATGTTATAGCTTATTCCTCGTAAAAAATCTTTAGTAGATATATCATTATTTGTGTGCTTGCTAATCAAGTTTTTCAGTCTATCGTTAATTTCCTTAGTCTTTCTTTTGACAGGTAATTGCTGCCCACTGATATACGCAATTAGATTGCTTCTCTGAAGTGCTTCTTCTTTTTTAATTCCTTGAAAAAAGCGCCGTACGGTTGGATGAGCTGTGTCATACATTCCCTGAATAGCACGATGCCATCCCTCTAACTTGTTATTTGTCCTTGTTCTGTCGTTTTGTGTTCTTTCCCGGACGTTCCACAATTCGATGGGAAATAAGAGTATTCTTCTTCCTCTTCTCTGTCGTCTACCAATGTGTGTGTCTTCGAAATAGTCATATAATATTTGCATTTCTTCATCCAATTGTAGACGTTCGAGGTCTTCATTTAGCTCTTCGAATGCATCTGTCACTTCATCTGGATTTAGAAACGCCAAAGCAGCCAGCATCTTGCAATAAAGACGGCAGTTGGCATCAGATATATAGCTATTTGATAATCCCGTGATTTGTATTTTTCTCCATATTGACTGTGATAGATGAAAGAAACATCCATTTATGTTTGCATCAGGATACACTGTCATGAAAGCATTGATAGCAGACTTTTCAAAATCTAAGGTTACGTTTTCAGGGTCACAGTCTGGGAGTTTGTCTTTCAAAATCTGAAATACTCGTTCATACATTGACTGAGCCTTATCAGGCATCATAACATAAACACAGGGAAAGAGAAAGTTTTCTCTAACAACATGGATCGTATATAATTGATAAAATATTCTAGGAACGACTTTGAAAGTGCCATCACACAGCCATATTTTTGAATTAGCAAGTTGATCGAGCATATGCTGGCTTGTAAATATGATAATTCGTTTTGAATCGCTTGTTACATCACTCAGTAAGAAGGGTTCTGTATTTCCGTTTATAGTAAAAGTTTTAAATTCTTCTGGAATTATCAATTCGTTAATTCATAAAGGTTCAGGAAAATGGCCTTCAACCTTACGTCTACGTTGAATACGTTTTTGGAGCGCTCTTTTTTTAGGGACATTAGCCATTGCTTCGTCATCCAACTCTTGTACTACAGCAGCAATAACTCTTCGTGGTGGTGCACTACAATTTGAAGCTTGCTAATTCATTTTCCCTAAAGCAATTCTAACTCTTTGCCTCGCGGGATCTGGGGCATGATTATGTTCTTGTCCAATTTTTACTTCACACTTTTCTTGGTAGTTCGGCGCAGTTTTCAATGTTCCTCTACAATCCTTCATTACACATCTCCAGTTCTAGCTGGTTTTGTTCGTTGTATTTTTTCGGTACAAATATCCATCGTAGCTAAGTAAATCTTTTCCTTTCTGGCACTTTATAACTTCCATGATGAAGGGTGGAATACTACTAACTTTTTTTCTCCATAGATAAGAAAAAGATTAAAAGAAAAAATGAAGTAGAAATAACACTCCATTTTCTTGAAACTAGTTATTTTGGTTAACAGCTCTTTTTGTACCAGCTCAAATGTATAACTAGCTATTTTGTCACATTAGCGATTTTGGTACTAGCTATTATGGAACTAGCCATTTTGTCGCACTAGCTCAATTGTACTAGCTCTTTTGGACCTAGCTATAATGTCGCATACTCTCTCTCTCTCTCTCTCTCTCTCTCTCTCTCTCTCTCTCTCTATATATATATATATATATATATATATA
>NC_087206.1:7376769-7381769 GCF_015104395.2 Macrobrachium nipponense
TCGCACTTCCACAAGAAATTCTGAAAATATGATTTGAAACCCTTGTTTTCCCTTGTGAAATAAAAATAGGTTTCATATTCTCGCAATGTTCTCAGGTGATTTCGTTTATGCACGGCGTATTTTCGTGGCGGGGTGGGGGTGGGGGGTGGGGGGATGGGGGTGGGGGTGGGAGGAGGGGAGGAAAGGAGAAGGAGGAGGAGAGATATGGTTGACGCAAAATATTTAAAGCGTACGAGTGGGTGCTTTTTTCCACTTCCTTCCTGCAACGCTGTCGACCTACCTGCCCAACATAAGAAATGTAAGCAGATACTCGGGAGCAGAGAGAGAGAGAGAGAGAGAGAGAGAGAGAGAGAGAGAGAGAGAGAGATTTATAAAAAAAATAGTGGAGGCAGACAATTATAACAATTAATAAAAAATCGTGGAGAGAGAGACAGAGAGAGAGAGATTAACAAAGGAAATCATGGAGAAACATAGATATAACAATTAATAAAAAAATCGGAGAGAGAGAGAGAGATAGAGAGAGAGAGAGAGAGAGAGAGAGAGAGAGAGAGAGAGAAATAATGGAGAAAGATAGATATAAAAATTTAAATTTAAAAATCTGAGAGAGAGAGAGAGAGAGAGAGGAGAGAGAGAGAGAGAGAGAGAGAGAGAGAGAATGTGTATAAAAATGAGACATAAACAGAGACAAATATTTATAAAAAAAAAATGTGGAGAGAGAAAGAGAAGGAGTTTACAAAATGACTGAAGAGACAGTCAAGCAGACAGAGACAACTAACAATTTATAAAAATCGTGGAGAGAGAGAGAGAGAGAGAGAGAGAGAGAGAGAGAGAGAGAGAGGAGAGAGAGTTTACAAAATGACTGAGAAGAGACAGTCAAGCAGACAGACAACTAACAAATTTTAAAAAAAAATCGTGGAGAGAGAGAGAGAGAGAGAGAGAGAGAGAGAGAGAGAGAGAGAGAGAGAGAGAGAGAGAGTACCAAAACGCGTATTGCACTTCCACAAGAAATTCTGAAAATATGATTTGAAACCCCTGTTTTCCCTCGTGAAATAAAAATAGGTTTCATATTCTCGCAATGTCTCAGGTGATTTCGTTTATGCACGGCGTATTTTCGTGGCGGGGTGGGGGTGGGGGTGGGGGGAGGAGGAGGAGGAGGAGGAGGATTTTGGAGGACGGAGGAGAAGGAGGAGGAGCATATGGAAGCGCAAAATATAGCCCGAAAAGGCGTGCTTTTCCGCTACCTTCCTGCAACGCTGTCGCCTACCTGCCTAACATGAGAAATAAGAGAATGTAGCGATACTCGGGAGCAGAGAGAGAGAGAGTGAGAGAGAAGGAGAGAGAGAGGAGAGAGAGAGAGGAGAGAAGTAGAGAGAGAGAGATTTACAAAAAAATAAAAAAAATAGTGGGCCGCAGACAATTATAAACAATTAATAAAAAAATCGTGGAGTAAAGAGATTAATAAAGGAAATCAATGGAGAAACATTTATTGATATACAAATTAATAATAAAATCGTGGAGAGAGAGAGAGAGAGAGAGAGAGAGAGAAAAAGAGAGGAGAGAGGACAGAGAGGAAGAGAGAGAGAGGAGAGAGAGAATTTATAAAAAAAAAAAAATGTGGAGGCAGACAATTCTTAACAAAAATTAATTAAAAAATGCGTGGGAGAGAGAGACAGAGAGAGATTAATAAAGGAAATCATGGAGAAACATAGATATAACAATTAATAAAAAAAATCGTGGAGAGAGAGAGAGAGAGAGAGAGAGAGAAGAGAGAGAGAGAGAGAGAGAGAGATTTATTTAAAGAAAAAAAATAACGGAGAATGATAGATATAAAAAGTTAATTTAAAAATCGTAGAGAGAGAGAGAGAGAGAGAGAGAGAGAGAGAGAGAGAGAGAGAGAGAGGAGAGAGAGAGAGACTTTATACAAAATAATGTGGAGACAGACCCTAAATTTATAACAATTTACTAAAAAAAATCGTGAAAGAGAAAGGAGAGAGAAGAGCGAGAGAGAGAGAGAGAGAGACCCGCAGGTTTAGAGGAGAGAGGAAGAGAGAGAGAGAGAGAGAGAAACATTATGCAGTTTCATCTGACTGACTTCATATAGGTGCTGGTATACCCTTACCTATCAATCAGTGTTCCGTTTATGCATACTTATTTTTTATTCACATTTTACTCTTTATTATTATGATCAACTCTTTTTATTTGACATCCATTCATTCATATCATAAATTAGCTATCACCTAATTGTGGTGTGTTTATTTATGAAATGAATTCATTACTCTAAAGGTCACTACAGTAATTATTGAATGCCATAAAAAGCAACAGCTTGTTTTGGAAATTACAATGTTTTTTGACCTTTTGATTTTAAATGGCTCATCACTACGTATATACTATTTTTTATTAAATAAAAATTCACACCTTCCATTCCTTTACTGTTAATCTTTTACGACGTTTTTCTACGAGTTTCACACTGCTAGGGTCAAGTCAATTAGTGCAACTAGGTAAAAAAAAAATTAAAAAATCCCTACGTTTTCGTTTCAAAATTAACTAAAATTTTGAAAATCACTGAAGCATTAAAATAACAGACTGTAACGTGATACCTCTAAAAGCAAATTAGACTCATAAAACTTAAGACTAGAACCGAGGTCGTTTGAATGTCGTAAAAATGATGAAAGTGGTGTTGCAACCGATGTTTGATGATCAGAAATGTTATCTTTGCTTTTGTTATTTTTTTATTATCTTCCTTTTTTACACTGTGTTCTCTTGAGTGAACTCGTTTTGAAAATTGAAAGAGAATAAGTTAATGAAGCTAATATCAGAGATCAAAGCTTCCGTCCCAGTTTTTTCACGAAAACTTAATGACATGATTTCGTGCATCTTAATTATATAATAAAAAAAACAATCGACATTTTCATTTAGAACAACAGATAAATTTATGAAAAGATTTCGTGCATTTTCATAAAAAACACTGGACAATTTTAATAAAGGATTTGCATTCTCATAAATAAAAAATATGATGGCATGATTTTATACATTTTCATAAAGAATAATCGATCAATTTATGAAATTATTTCAAGTATTTTCATAAAATACAATCGACAACTTTGAGATGATTTCATGAATTTTCATCAATAACAATAGACAAATTTGTGAAACCATTTCAAGCATTTTCATTAAAAATATTCAACTTCCTTTAAGGATTTCATGCATTTTCACTAAGACAAATAAGAACTTTATGAAATCATTTCATGCATTTTCATTAATAACAATACGAACTATGAAATAACTTCACGCATCTTAAAAAAATCGACAACTTTAAATAATAATTTCATGCATTTTCATAAAATACAATCGACAAATTTGTGGAGCAACTTTATGCATTTTCATGAAGGACACTAGACAATTTTATGCAATGATTTCATGCATTTTCATCAAGAACAATATACAATTTCTTTTAGATGATTTCATGCACTTTCATAAAAAAATCGACAACTTCATGTAATGATTTCGTCCAGCTTCATCAATTCATTTTCATAATGATCATCGCACATCAATGAGAACAGGAATTATTCGACATCCAAACGCCACATCAAAACAAATTCCAAAAACATAGCCTATTAACAATAAGTTATAACATAAGAAATTGGAGTTGGAAAAATATTCAATCCACTAATGAAAACTAAGACTCTGAAGAGGTACGATTTCTCCAATACTTTTTTCGATAACTTTCTAATAAGTCTCCTCTATCGTACACTGCTCTAAGAATTTGCCTAAAGGACTGACAATAAAGTTTACAATACCTTACTTTCTCTTCATTCCTCGTTGGAATCGTAGTCTGAAGCTTTGCATTTATAAAAATGCCATAACAACCAGACTGGATCATCTTTCACTCCATGGATTGGGGGCATCTCTCTCTCTCTCTCTCTCTCTCTCTCTCTCTCTCTCTCTCTCTTCTTTCATCATCTCTCTCTCTCTCTCTCTCTCTCTACACATTTCTGAAGATAGTAAAATCTAATCACCAATCATAAATTTCTCAGACAATCTCTCTCTCTCTCTCTCTACTCTCTCTCTCTCTCTCTCTCTCTCTCTATATATATATATATATATATATATATATATATATATAATATATATATATATATATATTAACCTAATATATATATTTTAAATATATATGATATATACATATATAACAATATATATATATATATATATATATATATATATATATATATATATAAAATATGTACATATATAATATATATAATATATATATATCTATATATATATATATATATATATATACATAGAACAACCACACAATTCTAAAGTATGCAAAATCTAACCAACAAATATGTAATATTTATAGAATCAGAAAATCTCTCTCTCTCTCTCTCTCTCTCTCTCTCTCTCTCTCTCAAAGATTTCATGAAACGAAAATATCAGAGCTTTCAATCTCGTGAATATAATCTTTTATTCCAATGCATTATTCATCACTGACATTTCAAAGATATTCTGCACATTCGCGTCTATTTCACTGCTCCAAAATATGACGTGGTTTTGCATGAAATATTTCGTATTCCTTTCCATGGAGATTATAAATATATTTTTCAACTAATTCATCAAGTAGTTCGGTTTAAAATCAAAAGATCTGCTTGTGTACACGTGCGCTCGAGTATGTGTGTATGTGTTTGTGTGCGTTTACATTTATATGTGCAACAGTTTAGAGAACAATGGCCCAAAAATATTGTGGCAGAATTATATTGAATACTAAATACACAATATGAGGAATTGAACATTCTTTTCATAAATTCCAAAAATAAAATTTAACCTTATCCATCATCGTGTTACCTTGATTCACCAAGATTTTACGTGCATCTACGCATATAGCCCATTATTTCTAAAAGCTCATATGTCCAGTACATAAACAATAGATAATTATATAAATAGTATATATACTTTCCTTTTCTGTCCTGAACAGAATTTAAGCACAACAAAGGTTT
>NC_087206.1:7386769-7424269 GCF_015104395.2 Macrobrachium nipponense
TTTTAACCTGAAATATTGACACTAGCATCAAACACAGCCACAACATAACGAGAAAATTCATCCACCAGCTGCTTCTACTTTCGCGAAAACCGTCTAAAACTGCATCTGAAAGTCTCCATTCTTTATTCGTCATTAAGTATGACCTAGACCACAATATTATGTTGCACATGACCCCAGCACTACCCGTTAGAGGCACAGAGATCCAATACCGCAGTAAATTTGCAGTATCTCCAAACTGATGCTCTTGGCTGTTGACAGGGATGTCAATAGCCCCCACCTCGGCCAGAGAAGCCGAGTAAGATATTTCGCCACTGTTCTGGGATATCTGGATATCAGAAAACGATTCCTGGAAAGCAAAGGCTGGGGATATCCACTCTGCTCTTTTATTCTTGCCTCGCTGGGAATGGGGAGAGAGTCGTCAATACTGAAGGAAACGATGGAATTTTATGAAATGAGAGGCGACAGAAGTATTCGGTTGAAACAAGCACCCAAATGCCACAAGAAAAGACGGGGACTAATTGCTGTTCGTTTTGCTAAGTAACTGAACTGCAATTCATTTCGTTAAAGAGTTTTCTCAACAATGGTTCAGGCTTTACAGGTTGTCAAAAGTGGGATTCAAAAGCATCTACCTCACTACATTAATGTTTTGTTTCTCCATCGTTAAGTAGTCTGCAACAACAACAACAACAAGGTTAAATAATATTGATATTTCAGGCCACTGAAATTGTAAACCAGACCATCTGCACACAGTGGCGAAACATGCACGTACGCACACACATACAAAACTTATTATCCGGTTAAACGATCCTCGATCATTTCAGCAGGATCACATACCAACACAAAATGCTCATCAACAGCACATCAGCTCCTTCGCACACTCTACCACTCATCTACAAATACTGAAAGTATTGCACTCATTTGTGTGCTTCCCGATAATCAAGAGCCTTCCAGCACTACCTTTTGATTTTCTTTAATAAATCCAGCTGGCACCTCTCTCTCTCTCTCTCTCTCTCTCTCTCTCTCTCTCTCTCTCTCTCTCTCTCTCTCTCTCTCTCCTGCTGCTGCTGGTCTATCCTCTGGAGACATATAATAAAGACCTATTAACAAACCTTGTATCCTTCATGTTGCCAATGTTATCAGAACACTTCAATGAAAAACGTGATCTGTTATCACTAAATGAAAACTTCATACCTCTTCATACGCATATCTCTACATTTTTCAAGTTTTTCAGGGTTTTATATATTATGGGAGATAAACGCGGACTTCTTTACTTAACATCTAACTGCTATTCACAAAATTGATCATTTTCTTAATGCAAAAAGTTGCTTAGCAAAGAGATAAGTGAAACAGCCTATATTCTTACAGACGGACATTGGTCATTTTCTTAATACTGTAAATTGTTTAGCAATGATACAAGTGAAGCTAATAGTCTACATTCTTACAGACAGACAGACCAGAGTCAAACAGACAGACAGACAGATATGGAATACATGACACTTTTACTTTAGGGAGGGTCAGGCTTTCCTTTCCCAAGCCAACCAGTGTTAACATTATTAAAGCCTGATGTCTCTTAGTCTCTTCCGCCACCTATAATTGCAATCTACGACAGTCGACTAACAACCACGTATCCAATACACTTGCTGAGGTAAATTGGGTTACAATGATATTTCTAGAAAAAAGGTTCTAAATCATTACTGATACTTGGCCAGACAGATAGACAAACAGACAGAATACTAACAAGTGTTTCTCAGCAACTTTTGAATAACAGACATCAAAGTAAAATCGAACATATTCTACAAAGATACAAGGCCTCCATGAATCCATTTCATACTTTCATAATCACTATCTTCGCTATTACGCAAACGTCTTTGAAGACCATCGCAGAGACCGGCCGATAGAGGAATCAGATTCTTTCCGCTCCGTACGCAACGAGCTTAAATTTAGGTATTTAATGCAATTAACGGCGAAAGTTCACCGAGCCGGATAACTCATTTAAATGTTGCAGCACTTTACAACAGTGAACGCCTTACGAAAAGGCTGATAATCCTCCCCGGAATTCTCACCTCTGTCAGGTGGCAACAATGACAGCTAGCTCACTCACAAGGTGGCAACAAGGACTTGAAGTTGGAACCTCGAATTCGGGGACACTCCAAGGCGAAATTCGTTTGACATCGATGCGTCAGTTCGATGATGTCACGTGAATGTTATATAAACGGAGCAATCTTCATCTATGTTTCTTCTGAAGAAGGAACCAGTAACTCCAGAAATAACTGCACGGAAGGAAGGGTCTTTTTACCTTCTACAGTGTTCATTATTGCAGAAGTCCCGTCATAATAAAATGCTGATTCCTTTTAAGAATAGAATACAACAGGAAATTGACGGTTAGGTTTGAAAGGTGTAACAGGAGGAAATCCTCACAGTTGTACTATGAGTCAACAGCTAGGAGAGGGTGGAAGGTAAAATGGAGAATATGAACGGAAGTGCATTAAAAAGAAAGAAATGGCTTGCAGCTAAGGGCCGAAGAGACTCTGCAAAGAACCTTAAGCATTGCGGACGGAACTAACCCCTCCCCCTCCCCGTACCTGCTACCTTTTAACAAACTCAGATGGGCAAGAACGAAATATTAAACAGTAAAGAGACTAGACATAAATATAAAGTGCATCTTTCATAATACTCGCGTCCTAGAAAAGGAAAAAAAAACATAAAGAATTAAATATAGACGCTCGTGACTCTGCATAATTACGCCCTGGAGAGAAGTTTTAAGGTCCTTGTTAGCACTTGCCTTCTCTTCAACAAACCCATTCTGCCGTATTGTACTACTTGCCGACAGATGGCAGCACTACACAGCTACTCATATTTTTTTTTCTGCATGACGGAGAATAAATTCCACATAATGAAGTTTCCATCACACGTGGACTTATTTCCTCTTATTCCGTCTGAGAATTTAGTTTTCCAGGTTCTGAATTATTTTAAGAGAAAAATCTGCTTATTTTGAAATGAGTAAAACTCTAATTTATTTATTAATTTTATTTTTTATCAGAAAGATCACAAAATGTTAACGCTACTAAAGATACGATTATTATTATTATTATTATTATTATTATTATTATTATTATTATTATTATTATTATTATCCAGAAGATGATAATAATAATAATAATAATAATAATAATAATAATAATAATAATAATAATAATAATAATAATAATAATAATAATAATACTGATATGGAACAAGCACACAGGGGCCATCGACTTGAAATTCAAAGTTCCATAGAACGTGATTTTCATTGGAAAGATGTAACAGAAGGCAACTGGAAACACACAAAGAAGAGATCAGACATCAGAAACAAATTTATTTAAAAGGTAATAAATAAGTAAATAAAAATGTAAGTAAATTATTAAAATACATGGAGCATTGTTTTGGGGCAGCAATGCCTTGCATCTCCGCTTGAACTTTTCAGAATCCAAATACACAGCTTCCTCAGCGAACCACATTCATTTTATATTGGTGCTGCTGTTCAGCAACTCTGGTCGCTCTCGCCAGGGAAACAGGATCAGGAATCAATTGTGAATGTGAAAGATCACTTTTAATATACAACTTATGAAAAATTGACATACAGGAGACCATCCATCGACAGTCAGAGTTATAACTTCCACGAACCACTATCTAAAAAGAGATAAATCTCTAGCAGAAGTTTAATTTTGAATTTTCAATATTATAATGGTTCTATAAAACTGGCAAAGTAAAATACAAAATCTTTACATACACAGACACTCACAAAGGTTGAGTCCGTAATGAATGTTTGCTCTTCTAATGGAAAGTTAACAGCGTTCTGCGTTATTCACAAGGATAACGAAGTGAAAGGGACGAACGAAGTAATTACGGAGAGATAAAATGGAGACTAGGAAAGGGGGCGTGGGGAGGGGGGAGCCGAAACGCTGGCGAAAGAAACACTGGAATAACACGACAGGGATAAAACAGAAGAAGAAGAAGAAGAAGAAGAACAAGGAGAGACAAGACGCCCGAGAGTGAGAAAATAACATAGAGTCAGAGACGAGGGACGAGGGAAATAAACGCTGGTAAGAAACGGATTAAGGAATTTAATGACGGTCGAGAATGAAACTCGAGGGGGAAAATGAAGTGAATTTTTTTTTTTTCATATTGTGCTTTTAATTAAGGAGGTAAGACGACTCTGGCCCCTTTCACGTTGCCCGTAATTGATGCGTCCACACTGCACTCATGCAAACATGTCATAAACATGTTTGCAACTTATCAGATATAGTTCATAAACCGGTTGAATACAAGTCACCACACTTATTGGCAGTCTGGGCGACTGTACTGTAAGTGTGCTTCCACACTGCAGTAAAACATGTAATAAACATGTCGGCAACTTATCACATACACTTCACAAACAGGTTAAATACAAGTCGGTAACTTATTGGCAGTCTGGGCGACTGTACTGTAAGTGTGCTTCCACACTGAAGTAAAACATGTAATAAACATGTCGGCAACTTATCACATACACTTCACAAACAGGTTAAATACAAGTCGGCAACTTATTGGCAGTCTGGGCAATTGTACAGTAAGAGTAGTTCCACACTCCAGTAAAACATGTAATAAACATGTTTGCAACTTATCACATACATTTCAAAAACAAATTAAATACAATTACTGGCAGTAAGAACGACTGTACTGTAATGGTGCGTCTATTCTGCGGCAACACGTAATAAACATTTTTGCAACTTATCACACACACTTCCCAAACAAGTCAAATACAAGTGAACAACTTATAGATAAACCTAACCTGTGGTTTATTAGAATATCCAGCATTTGTCAATGATTTCTTCTTCAATAAAAGTCGCTGACTTGTTTAAAAACATGTTTTTTATATGTATGCAATAAGTTTCCGAATGTGTCAGCGACATATTCAAAGTCTTTATTGCTTTTACGTCCACTCGCATTACACTTAAACTAGATGAAAATCATAAAACACGAGAATAAGTGGCACTTGAAAATTCTCTCTCTCTCTCTCTCTCTCTCTCTCTCTCTCTTCTCTCTCTCTCTCCATTTCTGTCACGTAAACTCATAATCATGTTATGGCATATTTACAGGTTACTCCAGTGCCTTTACAGGCAATTCACAAGCTTATTACATGGTCATGTCAACATGAGATGCCTTAATATGATTAACGTTACGTAACCCACAACATTAAATGGCTAAAACACTAGACAATTTCCACTGCTTTTCTTATTTAAGTGAGGCAAAATCCAAACCCTCCATTACCAGACCTTCCTGTCTGTTACCTACACACTTTAACCGACAAAAATAGCGCACACAAATATGGCTTTCGTTTCAACTGGCACTGCGATTCATCAATAGAGCACCAATATAACTTGACACACGTATGGCCATTTTCTACGAAAATTTCGCAATGTTACTAAGTTCTACCCAAAATAACTTTGTTCATGACACTTTCTTTTTGCTTGCCTGATTGCTTGCTTCGTGCGAGGGCGTGTAAAAGAAAAACTCAATTATAAAAATATTTTACGAAATTTCTCCATACTACTAACTACTATCCAATATAACTTTGTCCATGACAATTTCTGCTTGTTTGACTGTTTGTTTGCATCGTGCGAAGGGGTGTAAAACGCGTACGCATGTACAGACACACACACACACACACCTAAATAGTTATAAAAAATTCGACGAAATTTTCACACTACAATCAAGTACACTAACGAAAAAAAACTTCGTCCATGACGATTTCTGCTTCCTTGCCTGACTGCTTGCTTCGAGAGAGGGGGTGGTAAAACATACGTACCTACGCACGCAGACACACAAACACAGTTATAAAAAAAAAAGGCACTGAAAGAGGGGAGGCGAGGTCCAAGTCCATGAAGAAAATTGACACAGTTGATTGCAATGGGTCCTTTTGATAGGAGTGAATATAAAAACAAGGGCGCTCGCTGCAAGACAACTGAAAATAGAGCGTCAAGGAGAGACGGGCAAAGAACACATGCTTCTCTTTTCTTTCTTTATTTATTTTCATTTTTTTTTTGCAAGGCGATTGAAAATGAACAGTCCGTGTTGTGGTTGTTAACGCATTTTTATTTTATGTGATTCAGAGTACAAGATATAATATATATATATTATATATATATTATATATATATTAATAATAATATATGTTATATATAATATATAATATCTATCTATTATATATATATATATATATATATTATATAATTATATATATATAATTTATATTTTATTATAATATATATACTAATATCTAAATATTATATATATATATAAATATATATAATATAATTATTTATATATATATATATATATATATATATAGATTATATATTATAATATATATATATATATATATATATATATAATATATTTTATGTGATTCGAATACAATATATATATAATATATAATATATATATAATAATAAATTATATATATATAATAATATATATATATATATTATATATTATATATATATATATATATATATATTATTTTATATATAATCGGAAGCCCACCAAATGTCCTTCAATATCTAATTCGCTCTACCTGGGAATCAATTATATTTTCATATATGTTTAACCGAAGGGGAATCGACTAAAAATTCCCCTTCGGTTAAACATATACGAAAATATATTAATTCCGAGGTAGAGCAAATTAGATATTAAAGGACATTTGTAGCTCGATGTATGTATATGAATCACGACAATGTGATATGACTCAAATATATATATATATATATATATATATATATATATATATATAATATATATATATATATATATATATATATATATATATATATATATATATATATATATATAATATATATAATGAATAATTATCACATGATATATATACTATAATATTATAATATAAATATAATATATATATATATATATATAGATTAGAATATGAATAATTACACATGATGATATATTATATATATATATATATATATATATATATATATATATATATATATATATATATATAATGTGTGTGTGTGTATGTATATTATATATGTATCTATATGTAACCAGTATGGTAGAGGAGGAGATATTCTTTCAGAAAAGGTTTGATAGCTTTCTAGTTACTTGCAACCTTTTCTGAATAACTATCTCTCCAAGATATCATCCTGTTTAAATGAGATACTGTTTTTATTTGTATTAATGCACAAAAATTGCTTAAGTAATGAAGCCTAACGAACCTGTAAAAGTGCTGATATAAGAGATTTGGTTTGGTATTTAAAAACTGGTCAACTTTATGAAAGCAAGTTGTTAACTAGGTCACCCAGTCTCATTCCGAATCATAGCTGGTCAATTGTGAATAATAGGGAACTTTTCGTGAACAGTTTACTTTTACTAATATGCTTATATATATTATATATACTATATATATATATATAGTACATATTTATATATATATATGTATATATATATATATATATATATATATATAATATATATTAGTAAAAATATTAATGAAAAGTTCCCGTTATTCTCAATTGATCAGCAGTTTTACAGTACCGTGCCATTGCAACCATTAAAATTTAGGAAAGTTATATGCACAACAACTCTATTGACCTTACATAATTATGTAAATAATGCACAGTGGGCCCCTTTTTTACAAAACTCTTGTACAAGTAAGGCACGACTCAAATGTTCTGTGTCCAGATTATTAACTCAAGCAATGAGTTTATGATTCAGTCGTTTTCCCTGTAAAGGTGCGCCTTTAAACTTATATGTGGTAAACTGTGCAAGATAAGCTTAACATAAGGTTTATTGTTTCAGGACGCAGTTGTTGAAGAAAGATATTAGTGATATGGACTGAGGGTTGTAAGCATGTAAATGTGCTGAATATTTCAAGATATGCCAATATACCTGTACATATGCAAATACACATCTACTATATGAATATTAGATGGTCTGTATTAACAGTGATGACACAGATTATAGCAAGTCCCATTAACAGTCTTAAGCAAAACGTAGCCTTTTCTTTAATAATAATAATAATAATAATAAAAAAAAAATTTTTTTGACATACTTTCCTTCCTTGATCTATAATTTATATTAAATGAGCATCACTGATCAAGAAAAAACTCATGTTAGCCAAGTGTTTTCCCGGGAGGGAGGCCTTTGAAAACTATAAAAACACGGATTAAAAGTCAACCATTTATGAATTTCACTGGGAGGTATTTTTTAAATTTTTTTAGAAACCATATAAAATCATGGATTAAAAACAAATCAACTACCTTGAATTTCACGAAGAACCAATCTCACCATACGCTTTTCAGCCCACTTGTGCATGAAACAGCAATATTTTGATAACGTTGACCTGTGGTAAATTTAAAATAAGCCATAACAAGTTTAAAGCAGTATATACCTTATTGTGTCTGGGTCTACTAAAGTTAACTAAAGTTAACTCTTTAAACAGGAGCAAGATTTCACCGCTTTCGTTTATTCTCACCCACAGAGTCTACACTGCAGTATCACTTGTCAACAAGTGTGGTCTTTCAGCACCTCACTATAGTTTTATGAATGATATAAGTTTTTTCATTCATTGGTTTCCATAATTTATACTCAAATATTTACTCACTAGCTGCCAGTGACGAAACATTTATATACTTAAAGCGATCTTCCATTGAGTGTTACTTGGTTGAATAATGTTAGGTTCTAAGTGGAATTTCTAAATAACACTGAAAAAAAAATGTTCAGTTGAATCCTAAAACGGAGATGTAACGGAGTGTTATTTTATCAAAGACTGTTAATTTGAAACAGGAATTCTAGAAACAACGAATTTACACATGAGGTTTTCTTAGTTGAAGAATGATAAGTTGGAAGGATTTTTCCCCTTAAAAAGCTATAGATGTATGTTATTTGATTGAAGAGTTTAAAAGTCCCTGTAGAGATCCTTAAAAAGTAGATAAACGTGATTATTAACCCCATTAAAAACCTATATTGAGAGAGGAACCCTAAAAATGGAACAATAGGTAACTCATATTTGACTGAAGGGTGATGAGTGGCAAAAGTATCTCTAAAATATGAAGAGACAGCTGTCCGTTTCTGCCTTGCAGATTCGTATGTTCAGGGCGGAATCCTATTAAGTGAAAACTTCATTATATGTTCTTTGACGTAAGCTGGAAAATCTCCAATAAATGGCTGCAAAATAGTCAACAGAAAACCTATCCTTACAAAATATGTAAATGTATCTGACAGTTACTCAGCTGAGGAAAAGAGAAACTTAAAAATGGCAATTTAACGATAGATAACTTTCTGAAATATGTTATCCTAGTCATTCTTCATATGTGCCGTTCATACTTTCAGGTTAAAACAAGAAAAATACATACGCAAGAAAATTCACTTATACACATTTTACAAGTCGCGAAGCATGGCAGTTCAGATATGGCAATGAACTGGAAGGACAACGAATCCGGAAACGTATTCAGGATATAGTTCAGGAAATAACTGGAAAGTCTTCTATCGCAGGATATGGTTCAGGAAATAACTCTTGACGAGTCTTCTATTGATCTGTTCAAGCTTGACCAACGCAGGTAACTCAACAATTTCGTAATCCATGGAGTAGGGGATAAAAAATTGTTTTATCTTCGTTTCCCTGTGACAAAAAAACAGAAAACCAACTTTAAGTAATTAAATTTTCGTTTCCTTATTATGAAAATTAGGAGACTATTAAGCCATTTAATTTTCGTTTCCATAAGATAAAAAAAAAAATTATCGGCATCCATGGTAAGCAATATAAAAAATATAAAATTTTAGTAGTTAAATTTCATATATTTTATATTAAACGATTTGAAAAGTAAATCACTTTATAAACATCAGCTCTGCCAATTTCATTACACTTGAAGCCCACACCTCAGCTATGGATGTAACAGAATTCAAAGCAGATTTAAATATAGTTCAGAAAAGCTGATTCAGAAACGAAGCTGATTAAAAAACGAAGTTCTTGAAGTAATAATATTTTGGAATATTGAAGCACTATAATGCAAATGGGCCACTGAATACGAAAACCTTGTCCACCATTCAAGAAAAAATTTCGAACCTTTACACAATTAAGCTCTAAGTATTTCCTTACTAACAGCTTCCTCCATCTGTGACAGACGAACAAACTAACAGAATACGTAACCGAACTTCAAAGAGCATCCGAACACTGACGCAGGCTGCAATTTATGTATGCCATCCTCGGGATGAATGCATTCAAATGCCCCATACATATGTATGAGCATACATAAGTATACATGGAAACAGCGTCCGGACAAACCCCCAAGTTTGCCATTGATAGGACGACTGAATATTCGAATCGGTATGAGAGGTGAATGCATCAATGCCGTGTCAGTTTCTGTGGCCCGGTCTGACCTCGTCCATATTCGTGTGTGACCCTTGTTGTTCAACCGGGTTAAGTAATGTTGCAAGTATGATGCTTGCATATGAAAACCTTCCTCCCGCCCTTTGAGGTTCTGTAATCCTACAGTAGTTGATTTATCATAGATGTTTGAGTTAAAAGATGTTAACCTAATGAGAAACTCGTCGATATTCAATTTTTTTTTTTAAATAATTTAAAGTGTTTGTTGTTTTATTACATTATAGTATGTGTTAATTTTCTTCATCCAAAATAAGCATAAAACTTTGGAATAATATAAGCTATATTCAGTCTACGAAGCTAACAGTGTATGTATGTATGTATATGTATATGTGTGTATATATGTGTGTGTGTTTGTATACGGAGCACGTGTGAGGTTGCGGGCATGAGTGTCACAAAAGGACCACATATGTGTACTCATACGCATGCTTTTTGTTACACGCACGCACACACACACACACACACACATATATATATATATAGTATATATGAATATTTTTTATCGGATATAGTATATATATATATATATATATATATATATATATATATATATATATATATATATATATATAACTTCACTTCATTACTTAATTGACTTCAGAAAATGGAATCAAATGAAAAAATGTATAAGTTGATCTACGTGAACTGCCTCAAGTTCGAAAGATTATTTCATCCTAAAGGAAATACAACAATAACATTTATTTCTGTCGCTAACAATAAAAAAAAAAAAAAGAATAAAACCTTCAACGGGATACTTATAATGGCTGTTCTTCAGTGAAGATGACGATCAAGCATAACACAAACTTTGTCACACACATTTTTTTTCAAAATGTTTCCAATTACTTTTCCATATCTGTCGAGTCTCGGTATCACAGCAACATCATCGACCAATTACGAAAAATCATCCTGTTTTATTTTTCATTGCGTCATATTTTTTAACGCGCGCTAGAGAGTCATCAGTCCCCACCTGGCTCGTGTGAATGAACTCTCTCGTGGGATAAGCATGTCTGCATTCCCTTCTTTTAAAAACATTGAAAATATGAGTAAGAAAAAATGACTTAAAACTTTGTAAGGACACTTTCAAAAAAGTCATTTCCCAATGGAAATTCGGAAAGTTCGTCGTGTATCCGTAGGGAAATTATTGAACACTGACGAGAAAGAAGAAAAAGTGTACACGAGAAACGAGACGCTACAATCACGAAAGAAACGTTGCTGCGGAATTCCGTTAGACGTCCTTGCTCGAACTGCGTTCAATGGCAAACTGAAGCAGGGAGCAAAGTCGAACCTTGTCTGGGGGATTTGGCGGGATTCGAGTTGCCAAAAAACCCCCTTCACACCTCAGCCAAGTTCGGCCTCGCTCGGCCACTGACCAACAAAGGATATGATATAACACTTGGAATTTCCTTCAGTTTACTATTTTTTTTTCTTTTTAGTTTTATTAGTTACTTTATTTTTTTTCTGCATCATGGCGATTAGGGTGCTTGCGAAACTATTAGAGATAAATGATGACAGTGGAAAACTATTGTTAGTAAGTTACGATTTCTATGAACAATATGCAAAACTAAACCTTATTAATTTTCCTGAAAGGGCAGCCATTTTCCCAAGTATCTGAACGATTGCCAGATTACTACAATAATAGAAATGAGTATCAATTACTTCTGTGTTAATATAATCGAGAAAATATGGCTAATAAACACGTACGACTCTCACAACAGAAAATAAATATTAGGAAAATAAAAAGGAATCCTTGCTTTATTCAAATACATGACCCAGTATCACAATTGGTAATTTCATTTCCGTTCTTATGCTTCTTCAGCTTCATAAATTCCACATCTCTCCATAAGCTTCTTTTCCACATTCTATTTAAATCAAATTTATTGAACTGGAAGCATAGAATATACTAAAGCATTAACAAAGAGACATTAGATAACTGACCAAAAAAAAAAAAGTTATTCTTTAGGAAGCAGACGGTTTGTCGCCATTAAAACCATCTAGCACAAAGCAAAAGCTGTTTAATAGTCTCCATTTTTACAATTTCTTCGTAAACGAATTCAGCTACCTATATTTGAGCCCACTATTAATTGGACATTTCCTTCCCAAACAATATACCAATTGCTCCCTGAACTCATGCAAAAGGAAAGACTTTGCATAAACATGTAGTCCAACTAAGTGGAATATAGCAAAAGCAGCTTCCTGGCAAAGTTACTGGAAAACTTTAAGGGCGACCTCCGGCAAAGAGAGACGGTCTCTCCTTTTCCCCTTCCAAACTATAATAAACTCGAGAGACTTGGAAGTTCCCAGCCGAGGGATACGACGGTAAAAGAACCTCCGTTTAAAAATGACGATGGCGCACGAGTAACAAAGGGAGACGCCCCGTTACAAATAAGACGAGAAAACAGAAATTACATTTCAGACGATCGTGTCTGGTTCTGGAAAGAGATCCCCGGGATAATATTCTCGTAAAATATGAGGTTAGTTCCCCAAGAATTTACCGTAAAGCAAATGGTTATACAAGATCTTTTATTCAGCTTTACGTGGAAAGGAAAGTAATCTTCCCGTTCTGGCCATCTTGCTCGTATTATTGTAGCCGCTTTGACCCACTCAAGTGTCCTAGTAATGTTTCTCTCTGTTTATCTCCACATATCGGAATGCAGCGACCGGAATTAAAATTCATTTATAAGTAAACTAATAGCAGACGGTAGCTGAGGTAGATCGTACTCTACCTTCGAAAGTTAAAAATAAAACTCCAATTAAACTGAACAAACTGGTCATGTTTACCCTGAAATCATCGGGGACCTCAGACTGACGCAGATATCACATATTGTTAGTAGGTATATAGGTCTCTGTAACAACAGAGATCCTAAACATTATAGAATAGAACGGAATGTAGTTTAGGCAAAGGCCAAGCACTGGTACCTATGAGGTCATTCAGCGTTGAAACAGGAATTGATAGAAAAACGTTTTAAAGGTGTAACAGAAGGAAAACCTGACAGTTGCACCATAATCAATTGTAGACGGGACGCTGCAAATGACCTTAAGTAATGCCTACAGTGTACCGCATGAGGTGCACTGACGGCACTACCACCCAACAGGCATCTTAGAAATTACGGAGAGTCAAATGCTATCATCATTCGTTACCTCTTGACTCTGATGTAGATTTTGTAAATGTTCTAATTTCAGTAACTGAACGATCTACGAAAAATACAAAATGAATCAACGAAAATTCCATCATGTATCTGTTGAGTCAATACTGAAACCCTGGTGCCCTAAACTTCATCAACATAAGGCGCTACATACATTTTTTAACAAAGTTAAGGGAGAATAAAGTTGCGGTTCTATATGGTACACCACTCACCTGTACACTGTTTGCGCGCGCGCACATAAAAGCAAACACACACACAAATAAACTTGCTTTATAGTAGCATTTCCTTGTTCATTTATACAGTATTCTTGAGCACTTCATTCCAAAACAACCACTCCCTCCCCCACCATTTTTGTATATAATAAAAAAAAAAAATTCCTCTACTTTACATCACAACAAACATTTGCCCCTCCACCCCAAATTACTCTATATTTTCAAGCTTTCAAAGAACTTTTCAATTAAACACTTCGCAAAAACGAAGAAATATTCCAGACGACTGCAATACATTTTTTATATATTTTCGACAGAGAAATTTTACTTACATAAAAGACAATCATCTCAACACACTGTAAACAAACCCTTTCATGTTTTAACTTTCCTTTTCATAATCACTTCTTTCCCTGACTTCCTGCAAAGATCGTTTCACTTCTTTGGTTTCTGTATTCCGTGAAACGCCGCTTCTGCTCTCATCCTACTATCGTGCAACGCATTTAATATTGAATACCTACATGAATAAACCAATTATGCGTCACGTTTATATCAGTTCTAATATTCACTGCCTCTCATTCACGCGCGCGCACACACACACATTATATATATATATATATATATATATATATATAATATATATATATATATATATATATATATATATACATACATACATACGTACGTACGTGTGTATGTATGTAGTGTATACAATATATATTTATAATATATATATATATATATATATATAATATATATATAGATATATATGTTGTCGTGTGTGTGTGAGTGTGTGTAGCGCGCGTGGTGTGTATATATATATTAACTTAATATATAATATATATCTATTATATATAATATATATGTATATATAATCTATATATATATAGTGTGTGTGGGTGTGTGTTGTGTGTGTGTGTATGTGTGTTGATGGCCGAGTCAATAAAGACGTCACTTTAGTCCTGATTTCTCCTTTGTAGGTCTATTTTTTATCAATAACTTACCAGGATACTTAAGATGGAAAGTAGACTTCAATTAGCGTCCACTACATCTATTTTTCTGCCGCGTTGCTTTTGACCATCTTTAATCACAAACCTTTTTTTTTTTATCATTTATCGAAAGACCAGAGTAACAACATATACCCTTCTTGTTATTAAAGGAAATTACCGTTCATGGGAAAATGGTCACTGTAAACATTTTATGCAACCATTAAAAAAAATAAATAAAAAAGTACATAAGCAGCTTTTCGTAGCAGTCCATATCGCTACTCGTGATTAATACTCTGTTGACATTACTAGTACAGGTCTCTTAAATGCTGATACTTGCGGTTCACGTACACATCTGTACACTATGTACAAGCGCAATGGACATTTATGTTATGAACAGATCATACGTAGCTCCACATCTGTACACTATATACAGGTGTAATGGACATTCGTGCTATGAACAATTCATACATAGCTCCACATCTGTACACTATGTACAAGCTTAATAGATATTCGTACTAAGAACAATTCATACATAGTTCCACGTCTGTACACTATGTGAAAAGTTTTTATTTATTTATTTATTGATTGATTGATTGATTGATTTATTTATTCATTTATTTATTTATTGATTTATATATTCTTTATTACATATTTTACATTTATTTATTTATTTATTTATTTATTTATTTATTTATTTATTTATTTATTTAGAGACGAGATGAGAGAGAGCAAGGGAGACCGAAAGAGACGAGGAGAGGAAGAGAGGATCAGGGATTGAGTGAGAGAAGGCGAGAGAGAGAGAGAGAGAGAGAGAGAGAGGAAAATTCAAATGAGGCAGGCAGGTAAATTTGCAAAAAGAAATCAACCTCAAGTAATAATGTATACGGAAAGCAAAATCAAGGGATGTCAACATAGCAAAACGTGTGGAATAAATGTAACACATTAATGGAGAAAAATGTCTTCGGAAAATATGACAAATGCATGAAAGAGATTCAGGATATATGGTTAAAGAATTTTGAATGTGCCGAACTAAATATTAAACACAGAGATCCCCTTTTAATATATATACATTTACATTACAACATACATACATACAGACATACATTATATAAAATTTATTATTATATATATATACAAATATTATATATATACATATTATAGATATACAATAAATATATTATAATATACACACACACACACACTGTATATATATATATATATATATATATATATATATATATATATATACGCAATGCGATCACTGAATTCAATTATATACAAAATCATTGATAAACCTGAACGTATAATATATATATATATATATATATATATATATATATATATATATATATAGTATAGTATATATATATATATATATATATATATATATATATATATATATATATATATATATATATATATATATAAAAGAAATCACACGTTATTAACCAACAATTTTCATATGACTGAAGATAGTGATCGCTCTGATATATACATATTTTATTATAGCTGAAAAAAATAAAGCAAATACTGCTTACAATATTGACCGTTTGTCCCAACCACATAAACACACACATGATAAACCTTTACGAAGAAGAGTTTCCAAACGTAAACTCCAAAATTTTTATTAATCTTGGCCAAGGCACTTGAAAAGGAGTAGAATGCCAATTAGAGTTGGCTGAATGTCCTTCAGGCTTAGGGTACGTTTATGTACAAAAAACAGAGGTCGCAACAAAAACGTTTGCGAACTAAAGAAAAACCAAAGATCATAATAAAAAATAAAAAAAGAGAGAGAAAACATACCCACTTGTGATGCAATATTTCACAAATTCGGTCATTCTATTCTTATTAATCCATTATTCACAATAATAGTTTCAGGTCCTATTTTTACTTTTTTTTTTTTTTTTTTTTGCAGACAACCTCCCATTATATCCTCTCCACCCCAGTTATCAAGATTACCCAGAATTTTCTCAACATCCCTGGAGCGAAATGCAAATTTTGCAGAGGTTCAGGATGACAAGTGTCAAGGAGGACATCCTCATATATATATATATATATATTATATATATATATATATATATATATATATATATATATATAATATATATATATATAATATATATATATATATATATATATATATATATATATAATATATATATATATATATATATATATATATATATATATATATATATATATAGTGGGTGGGTGTGTAACTATCATATTTTGATCAGATTGCACATAGTAACTTTGGAATTCATCGATACGATTACTTATGTTTATTCAAAATTTGCGAACATATAAATACAAATTAAAAATGCCACAGTTAAAAAAACTAATCTCCAGAGAATGGTACTTACATAAGTAATTAAGAGTAAAGAGGAGTATAATGAAAAGTTACATTTCTCGACTTGCAAATGTTACAACTGTTTTTAAATATGTCATGAAATGACCTTTACCTTCTTACAACCAACAGATATGTTTGTTTATATTAAAAATATGCGCAATATGGAAAAATCGCAAGGAGGAATTTGAGAACTCCAGTGCTTTCGATATTATAAGTCAAGTCAGGAAGAGGAACTGGAGAATCCCAGTGCATTAGATAATACAATATCGCATACGATATTCGAGAAATATTATTAAAGCATTTAAAAAGTTTACTTACGGAATTCAGTGCACAATTTCTTGAATTTCCTTCCGTGGTCATTTCGCGGTTCAGACCAGGTTTTGTCTGGTCCCAAGTTGGCGCAAGGCAGAGGATCTTGAGGGTATTAAAGGTTGAGGGACACCTGGAATACCTGGAATTCCAGGTGAGAGGTGAGACTAGATGTTTTTTTTTTTTCTTGGAATGGTTGAAAAGAGAATTTCACATAAGGGGGTGGGGGGGGGGAGAGTTTCAAGAGACTGAAAGAGCCTTGTTGGTGGATTTTCAACGTGCTTCCCTCCGCAGGGAACATACACGTTGTCGAGGTAAAACTCGGCGAGGGCAAGACCACTCTATTATTTTTAGGTTGGAAATGTTTGTGAAAAATCAGAAAGAGAGAGAGAGAGAGAGAGAGAGAGAGAGAGAGAGAGAGAGAGAGAGAGAGAGAGAGAGAGAGAGAGAGAGAGAGATGGAAGAAATCTCTTATTGTTCATTGACAAACCCAAGTGGTATAAAAAAAAATTGATGTGAGTATTCTGCCATGCAAGGATTTGAGAAACATCACACATTTGAGAAAGGAAAACGATTAGAAAAAGTAACACAGAGGATGGCAATTGAGTAATTACGGTCGAATAAGAATACCATATCAATGGGGAAAAAAGTTATCTGATACTGTAGGCGTTCTAAAATCCTGTTTTGATTTTAGTGCAAAAGATTATAGTAAACAGACTGATATGAGAAGAAGGCTGCTGAAAATGGCCTTTGAAACTAGTAGACTGAACACCTCTTACTCCTAGAAGCCATGAGTCATGAAAAATGATAGTTTTCGACCTAAATGACAAAACGCTACTGTTTATAATATATATATATATATATATATATATATATATATATATATATAATATATATATATATATATATATATATATATAGTTGGCAAGCGTCGTTCTTGCTCTTGCATGGGACATAACTTACAATACCATGAGTTTCCACGGATATAAATGGAAAAGTTACTAACCGGTTTAGTGCCACTTTTCACAGAGAGAGAGAGAGAGAGAGAGAGAGAGAGAGAGAGAGAGAGAGAGAGAGAGAGAAGAGAGTCACAATCGCGTTCTACGAAAATGAAAAAAAAAATAATGGAATGGTAATTTATTTATTTTACTAGTACCTTTGCAAATTATGACACAAGAATGGAAAACAATAAGTTAGTATATTCCTGATTCTACCGCAGAGATGTATGGTTAAAGAAAAAAAAACTCTTAACCCAATTAGGAAGTAAATTTGGCAAAGGCGTACCTACTACGTGCTCTCTCTCTCTCTCTCTCTCTCTCTCTCTCTCTCTCTCATTTTCATGATGCTGACGCATGCATTCCTCAGTTAGGAAGACAACAGATGGAGGAGATTCTTGCAATATTCATTATTCCGTTGCTATCGTTTTCAACTAATCGATTGGTTTAAATTCAGCTAGCTTACGGCACCAAAACCCCTTGCCCCGATTAGGAGGCCTAGTGAGGACTTCGGGACCAATCCACCAAAAGGGAGGCATCGTTGTTAGTATTCTGATCTTAGCGTCTGTTTTTGGCATCGCTGTGAGGTTAGTTAAATATTTTGCTATTATCGCCTTACTTTCAACTGTTGATGACTATGTCAGGACAGCATTTAACCAGAGTACGCCTGTAAGCATTGGATTCTGGAGGAGCTAATGTGCTAAGTGAAAAATTTATATATCTAAATACCTTCACCTTTGCAATGGATTCTCAAAGCTGCAAGAATCGGCGACATGAAGAGAAATGATGTCGTTATCAATGATTTAATGGTCAAATCATTCTCCATTGGAAAATATTATTACTAATCTGCCAAGCTGATCAATGCTAATGCCCTAGATAATATAATAATCAATTGGTATACCAGGCTAACCTATACAGACCCCTATCACAAAAACCTTTTAAGAGAAAAAAATATCGAACCACCATCCAATAATAGCTCAAAGTTGTGACTCAGAAATTCGAACTCGAAGTTGCGGCTCAATGTTACCTTACGTGAGCTGACTACATAATTTTCTTAAAGAGGCTCTGCCCATCTCACCGATCACCCCACCAAGGCAGTCACTGAAAAACAACTATTTTGTTTCAACTGTCAATTTACGTGTTTGTTGAGTAAACAATTCGAGTGTATTATTTCAAACTCGTTTCCTACAAAGAACAAATAACAAGAGAGGAAAACAAGACTATTATTTGCCAAACACATAAAAACACACAAAACATACAACTGACAAGGACCTCAACATTTGCAAAATGGCTGATCAGGGTGTTTTGATGTGGATTGGTCCAGTGGCGTTAATGGAAAGGAAAGAGTTGTAAAAAGAGTGAATCATTCTGAAGCCTTAGCAAGGGGGAAGAAGGCCATCTACATCTCAAACAACAAGAACTTGAAATAGGTTTAAGAGACCGGTCATTGAGCTGCTGCACACTTTTCTAAAGAATAAACAAACACACTCATGATCAGTGACTAGGGCACCTCTTCACCCACGCTAGGACCTTGGGGAACGGAAGTAAATGATTGTTGTGACTCATCAGGTACTCCTATTCCCTCCAACCCCTTCCCCATTTTGCCCCCAATGCCTTCCAGTTTCCAAAAATCAAAAGTGGAGATTTGGGGTACAACGGGCTATGGAAATCCCAGTGATTAATAAGTTAATATTATATTATAAATTTATATAACTAACTATTATATATATATTATATATAATTACCCACCAACCACCCACCCACACCACACACACCAAACCACAACCATATACTATTATTATATAATTATATAGATATATATATACATACACCACACACACACACACACAATATATTATTATATATATATATATATATATATATATATATACATATATAATATACATATATATACACATATATATATACATATCATATATAATTATTTAATATACATATATATATATATATATATTATATATGTATATATGTGTATAATATATATACATGTATATATGTGTATAGATATATAATTATATATATATGATATATAATAATAATGTATATATAATATTATAGATGTATAAATATACATATATAATATATATATTAATATATATGTATATATATTATATATAATATATATATATATATATATATATATATATACACATATCATTATAGTTTTACCTAAATCGGGTAAAATGGAAGGCGAATACAGAGGATTGAAGTAGAAAATAGTGGGGGAAGAAATGTAGATGGAAAAAAAAAACATGAAAATCGTGGACAGGGATACGACAATAAATTACTCAAATGAAATCGGCTGAAACGAAAGAAAGAGGATAAAACTAAAAACTAACCAAAAAAATCAAGAGAGAGAGAGAGAGAGAGAGAGAGAGAGAGAGAGAGAGAGAGAGCAAATTCCGCACGACATCCTTGACTTTAAAAGCATTTAAAGAAAACGAATGTAACGGAAAGGACGCGAGAGTGGCGATAAAGAAGTTAAAAAGGAGAGAAAAGGAAGTGAAGTGCACGAAATTACAAGAGAGAGAGAGAGAGAGAGAGAGAGAGAGTAAAAAAAAAAAGTTTTGGCGGAATAGCTTTCACTTTTCGCTGTATCTTTTTCACCTCTGGCTGCACTTTCCGGAGAATGGAATTTTAAGAGAATCCGCGCGGACAGTTTCCGAAAAAACCGTGACGGTTTAGTGGAAAGATTTAATCTTAGACGCCGTTTCTTTTTATATAAAAATGATAAAGACTGTCAAAATTGTTCGTTTTTGAAATGTTTTCTTACTATATAATAGTCGTTATATCTGTCCGTCCGTCTGTCATTCAATCACAGCCAAATGACTGGTCCGATGGGCATGAAACTTGACAGGGTTATAGTGAGGACCCCTAAGATGGTTTATAATGGGGTTTCATCCTTACACCCCCAACTCCACCCCCAACCTCCCCTAATTTGCTAGTACAAATGATTTTCAAGTCGGCTTTCTGCTTAAAGTTTATCCACACATTGAATTTTTCTTATTTTACCATCACTTCAGGAACAGAGATTTGCCGACATATTTAAATTTTAGACATGAGGCTCTATTTAAAAAAAATTATCTATATTAAAAAATATATCTATATATCTATTAGTTTTTCAAATGGTGTGTGCACAATTTTCATGTACAATGTCTGCATAAAGTTTACTTACATATTGAATTTTTCTAATTTACTATCTCTTCATGAACAGAGATTTACCGAAAAAATTTAATTTTAGACATGTGTCTTTATTTTCTAAAAAATTATCTATATTAGCTTTTGAAATGTTATGTGCACAATTTTCATGTATAATGTCTGCATAAAGTTTACCTAAATACTGAATTTTCTCCTTTACTGTCTCTTAGGAATAGAAAAACAGACTTACCGAAAATTAAAATTTTAGACATGTGTCTTTATTAAAAAATTTGATTAGTTTTTGAAATTTTAATGAATAATCGTCATGTCGGCTGTCTGCATAAAACTTATTTAAATATTAATATTGAAGAGAGAGAGAGAGAGAGAGAGAGAGAGAGAGAGAGAGAGAGAGAGAGAGAGAGAGAGAGAGAGAGTTATATCCTGAAAGATTTCATAAAACAATCCGCAAATTTTTCCGACAAAATATTCTAGAAAATGTCACAAAGAAAAATAAAATAAATAATATAAAATAACTCAGTAACGGAAAAATGTCCCGATATATTTTGCAATGGAGCCATTAACGGAAACCTATATTCAATTTTTAACATGGAAGCCTTAGTGAATTTTGATCGCGTACTCTATGAATTCACTCTGGCAAAATATTCCCCCCGAACCATAACGGGATTTCAAACGAGGTATTTTGATCAACTGATGGTATATAGTATATATAGTAACCACTTGTTTAGTGTTCATTCATAAAATACAATTCATAGGTGTGCACAAAAATAATGTTTTAGATTCAATCATAAAATACAATTCATGGGTGTGCACAAAAATAATGTTTTAGATTCAATCATAAAATACAATTCATGGGTGTGCAGACTTGTTTAGTGTTCATTCATAAAATACAACTCATGGTTGTGCAAATAAATAATGTTTTAAAGTCAGTCATAATATAAAATTCATGGCTGTGCACACAAATAATATTTTAGGGTCATTCATAAAATAAAGGTTTATGTCCTGTTGCAGACAAAATCAATGGTTTTAGATTCAATCATAAAATACAATTCATGGTTATGCACAAAAATAATGTTTTAGGGTCATTCATAAAATACAATTCACGGCTGTGCACACAAATAATATTTTAGCGTCATTCATAAAATAAAATTTATGTCTGTGCAGACAAATAATGTTTTAGATTCATTCATAAAATATAATTCGTGGCTGTGCACAAAATAATGTTTTAGATTCAATCATAAAATACAATTCATGGCTGTGCACACAAAAAATGTTTTAGGGTCATTCATAAAATACAATTCATACCTGTGCACACAAATAATATTTTAGGGTCATTCATAAAATAAAATTCATGTTTGTGCACACAAATAATGTTTTAGATTCATTCATAAAATACAATTCATGGCTGAGAACACAAATATGTTTTAGATTCAATCATAAAATACAATTCATGGCTGCGCACAAAAATAATGTTTAAGGGTCATTCATAAAATACAATTCATGTATGTACAGACTTGTTAGTGTTCATTCATAAAATACAATTCATGTATGTACAGACTTGTTTAGTGTTCATTCATAAAATACAATTCATGGCTGTGCAAATAAATAATGTTTTATAGTCATTCATAAAATAAAATTCATAGCTGTGCACATAAATAATGTTTTAGATTCATTCATAAAATGCAATTCATGTATGTACAGACTTGTTTAGTGTTCATTCATAAAATACAATTCATGGCTGTGCAAATAAATAATGTTTTATAGTCATTCATAAAATAAAATTCATGGCTGTGCACATAAATAATGTTTTAGATTCATTCATAAAATGCAATTCATGGCTGAGCACACAAATAATGTTTTAGATTCAATCATAAAATACAATTCACGGCTGTGCACACAAATAATGTTTTAGATCCATTCATAAAATACAATTTATGGCTGTGCACACAAATAATGTTTTAGAATTAATTCATAAAATACAATTCATTACTGCACACACAAATAATGTTTTAGAGTCATTCAAAAAATACAATTCATGGCTGCATTCACAAATAATGTTTTATTAGATATATTTACAAATTCGCGTACAAATAATCTTATTTAGAACGTAATAAATAATCTTTACAAATTCACTGTTTCAAAGACTAAATTACCTAAACGAATTTACGTACAAATACTCTGTTTTAGATAGAAATAATGTCTATAAAATCACGTACGAATAAAGTGTTTACGAAAGTAATCATTTATGCTTATATATTCACGTACAAATAAACTGTTTAAAGAAACAATCATTCATGTTTACAAATTCACGTACAAATAACCTGTTTTAAGAAATAACAATTCCTGTTTACAAATTCCCTTACAAAAGCTGTTTGAAGAAATAATGTTCCATGTTTACAAATTCATCATCAAATAATCTGTTTTAAGAAATAATAATCCATGTTTATAAATTCACATACAAATAACCTGTTTTAAGAAATAGTAAGCCATGTTTATAAATTCACGTGCCATGAAAATGTAATTGGAGAAGTATTTCACTGTTTTCGTTACTGGGATCGAGAAGACGATGAAAGGCTGTCTAAAACGTCCTATTAACAAGCACAATTAGTTTTTTTCCCCTACTCAACAACAACAACAACAACAACAACAATAATAATAATAATAATAATAATAATAATAATAATAATAATAATAATAATAATGTACGGACAATACATGAGACAGACTAAAGAACTAGCCAGCGGTGACAATTGGCAATGGCTACAGAGGGGAGAGCTAAAGAAGGAAACTGAAGGAATGATACAGCGGCACAAGATCAGGCCCTGAGAACCAGATATGTTCAAAGAACGATAGACGGAAATAACATCTCTCCCATATGTAGGAAGTGCAATACGAAAAATGAAACCATAAACCACATAGCAAGTGAATGCCCGGCACTTGCACAGAACCAGTACAAAAAGAGGCATGATTCAGTGGCAAAAGCCCTCCACTGGAGCCTGTGCAAGAAACATCAGCTACCTTGCAGTAATAAGTGGTACGAGCACCACATGAAGGAGTGATAGAACGATCAGGCAAAGATCCTCTGGGACTATGGTATCAGAACGGATAGGGTGAAAACGTGCAAACAGACCAGACGTGACGTTGATTGACAAAGTCAAGAAGAAAGTATCACTCATTGTTAGGAACAATCGTTTGCCGATTGTTTCCTTGGTGGATTGTTGCCTCCTTTGTTTTTGTTTTTAAATTGCTGGCGAGTTGACGTCTGTTGGATGGCGTCAAACTTCGTCAGTCAGGTCCTGAGGGGGAGAACAACAGTCAGGTTTCAGAGTGGCAGTCTTGGCAGCAGAGCAGCGGAGAGTATCTGAGGACGAGTTGGTAGTTGTATCAACCCTGTCGTGACATCCAGTGGTCGAGGAGGACCTTCATACTGTATCTGAGGACGAGATGTTGTGTCAACTCTGTCTTGATCGTCCAGCATTCGAGGAGGATGTCCATATTGTCTCCGAGGACGAGGTGGTTGCCGTATCGGCTGTCTTGATCGTCCGGCATTGGACTGTTGACCTCATTGTTTGAGGAAGTGTTCCCGTTTTGCTTTGTGTAACATTATGCCGCTTCAGTGTTAATTCTCATTTATTATTATGCTGCCGTTTTTACATTTATTGTAATAGTTATTTCACTGCTTTTTCAATGTGTTTGTGTATTATGCTGGCCTGGATTTTGTATATGTATTTATGTTTACTGCACTGCTTTTTAATTTATAACCGTTGGTCCTCTATATATATATGATGTGGCTTTTTTGTATTAGTTATGCTGCTTATGAAATTGTTTGTTGAATTGTACAAGAATCACTTAACTGGATTATTACTGTTGCTGCCTTTACTATTTAATTCATTGTGTATGTTTATTTTGCTTATCACTGGACCTGACTCACTTGTACATTTTGTATAATAAACTAATTTTAAGGTAACTTTTTTTTGGTTTTGTTATGCTCCTCCCTCCTTTGTTTGTCACCTGTCGTCAGTCACTACGGCCCAATTGCTTATTTTTAAGAACCTGTCGATCTCGAGAGTCGAGATCGTAATACTCATTGATGTCGCAATACCATGGGACACCAGAGTTGAAGAGAAAGAGAGGGAAAAAAATGGATAAGTATCAAGATCTGAAAATAGAAATAAGAAGGATATGGGATATGCCAGTGGAAATCGTACCCATAATCATAGGAGCACTAGGCACGATCCAAGATCCCTGAAAAGGAATCTAGAAAAACTGACTAGAGGCTGAGTAGCTCCAGGACTCATGCAGAAGAGTGTGATCCTAGAAACGGCACACATAGTGAGAAAAGTGATGGACTCCTAAGGAGGCAGGATGCAACCCGGAACCCCACACTATAAATACCACCCAGTCGAATTGGAGGACTGTGATAGAGCAAAAAAAAAAAAAAAAAAAAAAAAATAATAATAATAATAATAATAATGGCAGTATAAACCACGATATTAACAAGAATGGTTAACAATTCTTTTTTTTTTCTTTTTTCTGTACCGTTAACTTTTTTTTTGAACCGTTAACGATTTACGCAACATTGTTGTACCATAATATATGGCAGTAACAACAAATATAATTACAACAATAATAATAATAATAATATAATGAAAGTACAAAACGTGATATAATAAATGGCAGTTAAACAAAAACAAATACTAAACACTATATTTTGTTTTAACCAAAACAAGAGGCGCTGCAGTTATTTAATAATAATAATAATAATAATAATAATAATAATAATAATAATAATAATAATAATAATAATAATAATGAGCGACAACTTCCCGTCCGTCACCGTCGCACGATCCTTTTAGGGGGATCCCTGAGGACTCAGTTTAAACGCTGCAAATGCAACTTCGAGAACTTGTGGTCCTTTAGAAGTTCGCGCTGCAGCAGTAGTTACCGGCCCCTCGGGGGCTTCGCGCTGGGGACGTCTCGTCTAGCAAAGACTTTCCGGTTGCCGCTGGTCATGAGGGCTTCTGGAACTCGAGTCTTGACAATAGAGGAGTAAGAGAATTTGGTTTATATATATATATTTTGTTCTCCATGCAAGGATTCAGAATATCTTTCACGAAGTATTGTTTATATATATATATATATATATATATATATATATATATATATATATATATATATATATATATATATATATATATATATATATATATATATATATATATATTTTTTTTTTGTTTTTTTTTTTCCATACCAGGATTCAGAATAACTTTCAGGTAGTTATCTGGAAAGGGTGGAGCCAGAAGGAAGGAGGGCGGATATTTTGGGAACGATTGAATTAAGGTGAGGTTGCTGGGTGTATAGCCCACCAAATTCCCATTTTTCGCGGGATTACCAGCTGATGACGACGCTGCTAATCCGAAACTGGGGTCATTGTGTGCGTGTGTTAGTGTGTGTGTGTGTGTGAGTATATATATATATATATATATATATATATATATACACATTATTATTTATACATACACATTTGCATGCATAAAGTATATACTTTATTATATATATAATTATCTATATTATATATGTAATACTATATATATTATATAAACAATATATATATATGTATATGTGTATGTATGTAAAATACCCATGAAAGGTGAAAAAAAATTAAAGACCAGATACCAGGCGCTTTCGTGTATTGCTTACATTTCTTCGGGGGTACCAAGTCTTTTAATTTTACACCTTTCATGTGGCTATTTACGTACATATTTGTCACGTGTTGTTTAGTGACTTGCTGGTGCCATGTATGTATGAATGTATGTATAAATATATATTATTATAATATACATAATATATATATATATATATATATATATATATATATATATATATATATATATATATACACACACATATATATATATATATATATAATATATATATATACCTCAGAATGATGACCGTTTAAAACCTATACAAAACCAGAGTAAATATATCGAACATAGATTGAATTCCTCCTTTGTTTGACTACAATTTTGAAATGCTTTGTGAATAACCCTTCACCTTTAGGGAAAAGTGCAAAAAATAAAAACAAACATACGAATACACTCACAAACAGGAAGAACATAACAATAATTGGACTTACATAACACGGCCTAGCCTATTTCTTTCATTGATACTACGTATTTTGATGTGCTTGGTAAATTATACTACACCTTTAAGCAAGAGAACAAAGAAAAAAAGGAAACAGAAATACCCACACGCACACATATAAACAAGAAGAAACCACACCTTCTGGACTTCTGTAATTATAACATATCGATGCTTGCTTAGCCTTTTTCTTCCAATGATATTATTTTAAAATGCTTTTTGAATTACTCTGCATCTTTAGGAAAGGAGCAAAACACACACACACACACACACACACACACACACACACACAGGAAGAAACCACAGCAGACTGAAGCAGGCCTCCAGGACTACTGCGATCACTACTGAATCGAGAAACCATTATGGGCCCGATATTATCCCATAAAGGTGCACAATAAACGGTGTCTCTATTGCGTTCATGAGCGTCCTCTCTCGGCCCGGAAATCGGATAAACTGGGGGGTGGGGTTCGATTAAAAAACCGAAGGAGGTGGATGCGCCACTCGAAAAACGGTCGGTATCCGCGAATTCGTAAAAAAGGATGAATCTCGATGTTCGGGTTTTCCGCACGGAATTTTTTTTTTTTTTTTTTATGTGGTGGTGCGCAATGAGATGTGTTGACATAAAGGGATATTTGCATATCACAACTACTACTACTACTACTACTACTATAATAATAATAATAATAATAATAATAATAATAATAATAATAATAATAATAATAATAAGAACAGAAGGAGAAGGAAAACCAACCTAAGCATGGCATGGATAGACTATAAGAAAGCCTTCGACATGATACCACACACATGGCTAATAGAATGCCTGAAAATATATGGGGCAGAGGAAAACACCATCAGCTTCCTCAAAAATACAATGCGCAACTGGAATACAATACTTACAAGCTCTGGAATAAGACTAGCAGAGGTTAATATCAGGAGAGGGATCTTCCAGGGCGACTCACTGTCCCCACTACTCTTCGTAGTAGCCATGATTCCCATGACAAAAGTACTACAGAAGATAGATGCCGGGTACCAACTCAAGAAAAGAGGCAACAGAATCAACCATCTGATGTTCATGGACGACATCAAGCTGTATGGTAAGAGCATCAAGGAAATTGATACCCTAATCCAGACTGTAAGGATTGTATCTGGGGACATCAGGATGGAGTTTGGAATAGAAAAATGCGCCTTAGTCAACATACAAAAAGGCAAAGTAACGAGAACTGAAGGGATAAAGCTACCAGATGGGAGCAACATCAAACACATAGATGAGACAGGATACAAATACCTGGGAATAATGGAAGGAGGGGATATAAAACACCAAGAGAATGAAGGAAACGATCAGGAAGAATATATGCAGAGACTCAAGGCGATACTCAAGTGAAAACTCAACGCCGGAAATATGATAAAAGCCATAAACACATGGGCAGTGCCAGTAATCAGATACAGCGCAGGAATAGTTGGGAATGGACGAAGGCAGAACTCCGCAGCATAGAGGTCAAGGCCCAGGAAACATATGACAATGCACAAAGCACTACACCCAAGAGCAAATACGGACAGACTATACATAACACGAAAGGAAGGAGGGAGAGGACTACTAAGTATAGAGGACTGCGTCAACATTGAGAACTGAGCACTGGGGCAATATCTGAAAACCAGTGAAGACGAGTGGCTCAAGAGTGCATGGGAAGAAGGACTAATAAAAGTAGACGAAGACCCAGAAATATACAGAGACAGGAGAAAGACAGACAGAACAGAGGACTGGCACAACAAACCAATGCACGGACAATACATGAGACAGACTATAGAACTAGCCAGCGATGATAATTGGCAATGGATACAGAGGGGAGAGCTAAAGAAGGAAACTGAAGGAATGATAACAGCGGCACAAGATCAGGCCCTAAGAACCAGATATGTTCAAAGAACGATAGACGGAAATAACATCTCTCCCATATGTATGAAGTGCAATACGAAAAATGAAACCATAAACCACATAGCAAGTGAATGCTCGGCACTTGCACAGAACCAGTACAAAAAGAGGCATGATTCAGTGGCAAAAGCCCTCCACTGGAGCCTGTGCAAGAAACATCAGCTACCTTGCAGTAATAAGTGGTACGAGCGCCAACCTGAGGGAGTGATAGAAAACGATCATGCAAAGATCCTCTGGGACTATGGTATCAGAACGGATAGGGTGATACGTGCAAACAGACCTGACGTGACGTTGATTGACAAAGTCAAGAAGAAAGTATCACTCATTGATGTCGCAATACCATGGGACACCAGAGTTTGAAGAGAAAGAGAGGGAAAAAATGGATAAGTATCAAGATCTGAAATAGAAATAAGAAGGATATGGGATATGCCAGTGGAAAGCGTGCCTTATAAATCATAGGAGCACTAGGCACGATCCCAAGATCCCTGAAAAGGAATCTAGAAAAAACTAGAGGCTGAAGTAGCTCCAGGACTCATGCAGAAGAGTGTGATCCTAGAAACGGCACACATAGTAAGGAAAGTGATGGACTCCTAAGGAGGCAGGATGCAACCCGGAACCCCACACTATAAATACCACCCAGTCGAATTGGAGGACTGTGATAGAGTAAAAAAAAAAAAAAAAAAAAAAAAAAAAAAAAAAAAATAATAATAATAATAATAATAAAAATAATAATAACAATAATAATAATAATAACAGGTGTAGTAGTGATATCGGTTATACTAACAACTTTTAATTCAATAATCAGAAATGGTGAAGGAAACTTCTAGTCATGTCCATTTCCTCATGTTGCGTTTTATTAATAATAATAATAACAATAATAATGATAATGATTCAAGTCTTGTTCATTTACTTATTGTGCGTTTGATTAATAATAATAATAATAATAATAATAATAATAATAATAATAATAATTCAAGTCTTGTTCATTTGATTATTGTGCGTTTCATTAATACTAATAATAATGAAAATGTTTAATCTAGTAAATCAAAATGATGAAAGAAGCTTCAAGTCATATTCATTAACCCAATCGTGAGTTTGATTTATGAGACTTTGCTTTCATGGAGCTGATATCAGCACATGAAACATGTCATGCTTTGCTTTGCATGACTGAAGCTAAAGGTGAAAATAATGGGAAATAACAGTTCCCTATAAAAAAAAATGACAATTGATTTTTATATGTATAAGTAGTATCAATTTGTCAAAAATATTTGTGTTTTTCATTTTCTGAAGGTGTCTTTTAGCGTACTGGAATGAATGCTGAATACATTTCTTTCTATCAGAATCTATTTTGCAATAAGAATGGGCATCCCAGTGTCATCAGGATGAGACCATTCCTTTCTTTATCTTATAAGATATCCACTCTCATATTTAGCTTCTATATTTGCCTTGCCAATATAAGAAGGCGTGATCTGACCTCCAGCTTTCTCGAGGCGCGTGCTAAAATCTACGGTCAAATAGAGCGCTGTTTCACCAACTAAGATTAAAATAAATACGCTATATATTATTAGAGATAGTTTTATGTACGGTTTAACAGTCTATAAAAATTGTCTCTAATAAACATAACGTATTTATTTCAATTTTCGTTGGTGAAGCAGCGCTCTATTTGACGCATTGTTTATTTTTTATATTTTCATTCTAATAAATAAATCATATAGTATATCCTATCCTAAAATTCCTCTCTTTAACTGAACGCAAACCCTTTTTCAGAACTTTTTAGGCTTTCCTACTTCCCCCCTAACAAGAAAAACAACAAAGTAGTCTGTAAGGCTTACTCCCCGAGTAAGCATAAAGACTAACAGTATACGAATCTTTATTGGTAACATTAGGTGGCATTGGCACCACTGATAAAATTATTATTTTTTCTCCATTACTAACGCTACCATTTTACAATAATTTTCTGTTTTTATATCAACGTAATACTCATAACTATTACGAAGATTAATTGTCACCTTATTACATAATACAAATACAAAAGTTCTCAATTATTGTCATGAAAAATTTCCAATAATTTTAACATTTCATCTTATTGTAACACCCATTACTTTTATGCCAAAATAATCGTAATGCTCATAACTATTACGAAGAATAAATGTCATCTCATTACATAATATAAATACAAAAGTTCTCAATTATTGTCATGAAAAATTTCCAATAATTTTAACATTTCATCTCATTGTAACACCCATTACTTTTATGCTAAAATATTCGTCACATTATTATACATAATATAAATATAAACGGACTACTCATAAAAGAAGCAAAAACATAAAAAAAGGGGGAGGGGTGGAGTGGGGGGGAGGGCGAGCTTAGATAACGTTTAATTATATCAAAGTCATAAAGAAAACCCAAGAAACGCCGTAGCTTGAAGGTATGCAAGAGCTCCCCAAATTCGCCCGGGGGTGGCCGAAATTGCATAGCTGAGGAGTAATAGACCTTTTCAAGGCACAAATATTAAAATCTTTTGCGGAGAGAGAGAGAGAGAGAGAGAGAGAAGAGAGAGAGAGAGAGGAGAGAGGGGGATTTTTTTTTTTGAGGGAAGGGAAGGGAAGTAAGGGGGAAGGGGGGGGGGGGGGGAGGAATGCATTTCCATTCATGTATGCTCATGAAGTTTTGCAATCAGGTGCACTATTCTTCTCTTCATCAAAACATACAAAAATACCATATGATATAGAATGGATACAAACACTGCCAAAAACACTTACTCTTTCTTGATAAGTAAATAAAGCATAAATTATCCACTTTTGCTCTTTAAACAATATGCAAATTTTGCACACTGGGCCATCTGTCTTTCCAGTGACAGTAATAGTGTGTGTGTGTGTGTGTGTGTGTGTGTGTGTAATATTACGAACATTATTATGCACAGTGAGTGTCAGAATGACATGCTAATACTCTGTATATATAACATCTCTACCCGTCTAAAGTTATAAAGTTGCTTTTATATGAGCCATTCTATGTTATATAACCGGAAAATTGCAACAACAAAAGTGAGTTCACACATTCTTGTTTAACTGGGAAACATTTTTTTTTACTTCTACAGCAAACCCCCAACCCCCCTATCAACATAATAAAACGCCTACGTGGAAAATAAAACGTGTTTTTTCCAGCTACTTTCGACGGAATGGGCCAAACTTCAATTTGGTGGACAACTAAAGAGGGTCTATAAACTCCCCTCAATAATTGACTTCTCCGTAAAAGTAACTGGAGTTGGAATTTACAAGCGAATTGCTGCGCAATGTATACTATATTCCTTTGGCAATTTGAGATAGATCAAAATTCTATTAGATCAGTGAGGGTATATGGAAAAACCTCGTCAGTGGTTTCCATGAATTGGATATGAATGTAATGAAAGTATATGAGAAGATAATATATATGTGTGTGTATGTGTTTGTTTATATATATATATATATATATATATATATATATTATATATATATATATATATATAAGATATATATATACTATATATAATATATATATATCTGTATATAGAATTATACACAAGTAATATACATACATATTTATAAATATATATAGTTATATAAAATATATATATATATATATATATATATATATATAATATATATATATTTATATATATATACTTCAAAACATTTTAACAATGTGTATGTATATATATATATATATATATATAATATATATATATATAATATATATATATATATCATATATATAATATAGATACATAAACACAAAACCACAACATTTCAACACCGTCGTCAGCGGAGCCAGACCCGAACCGAACGAAATCAGTCCAGTCCTGAGTCTATTTTAAGGAAGGAGATCGCCTGCATTCTAAAACTCTAGTCCGCCAACAAGGAACTGCCGGGGACCTCATGAATCTAAAGTGGCCCTCTCCGCTGATGGCATGATCATCCCGGGAGATTATCTAGCGCGATATGTAAATCCTCCCGCTGGATTTAAGTTTGCCCCGGCAGCGTAAAAGGTCGTCAATGGAAGGTCACGCGAACACTTGTTTGTCCTTTGGAGCGGATTCTGGCCCCAGAGCGATTATTCGCTGTGTTTCTATATGAAGGCGCGGCTTTCCGTTCTGGCCTTGGCGCCGGGATTTTCTTTGGAAGCTGTTGCGTTTTGTGTGTTTTTATTTATTTGTTTATTTTTTGAGGGGTTGATATGTTGCTGGACAAACACAAACATTCTTAACTATTTTTCTTTTATATATATATATATACACAGACATTGAAATCTCTCTCTCTCTCTCTCTCTCTCGCTCTCTCTCTCTCTCTCTCTCCATCTCGCTCTCTCTTCCTTTAGTATGTATGTATGTTTTTGTATGTAGTATGTATCTATACACACACACACATATATATATATAAGTAGTATTTTATATATATATATATATATATAGATTATATATTATATAAAATATATGATATATAGATATATATATATTCAGATATATTATATATATATACATATTATATTAATATTATATATATTATATTATTTATATTTATATATATGACATATTTATATATATATATATATATTATATATATATATATATATATCTATATATATATAGCTTGAGATAATCTCAATTTACTACATTTAAATGAATAAAATGTTTTTATTCATGTAGCTTTCATAAATAATGTTACCCATATACACATTTGAGGACCAAAGTAGACATAAAGTAATTATAGAAAAAAATAATGAAGAATCAGTAAACAATGCATAACAAAGAAGGGAGAGCAATATAAGTTCTCCATTAAAATTATGGACTGAAGATCAAATCGGACAAACATGATAAGCTAAAATATATAGCATGAAAACCAAATAGAAAGGGGGGCAGGAGGTAAAAGTAGGGGGAGTTCAGAAGGAGAATCAAAAGAAAGAATGAATGTGATAAAAAGGCGTGATCCGACATCCAGCTAACTCTGGACAAGAGCTAAAATCTACGGTCAAGCAGAGCGTTGCTTCACAGACGAAAATTCAAGAAATATTTTTTTATGTACTGTTTAACATGCACATTATTTATTTTTTACATTTCCATTCTAATAAATAAATCATAACTATCATATCCTGAAATTCCTGTATCTTCAACTAACGCGAAACTCCTTTTTCAGACCTTTCAAGGCTTTCCTAAACCACCCCAACAACAATCACAACAACAGCAACAACAACGCAAAGTAGTTTGTAGGCTTACTCCCAGAGTAAGTGAAAATAAAAATTGTGACAGAAACAAATTCTAGCTGGAAGGATGTTCACAGAAAAGCATATCTTCAGGAAAAGCAACTCTGAGGAGGATATTACTTCATTTTCATTCTTGAATTCACTTAAAAATATTTTCGAGATATCAATGACACCATCAACACATCATCTTCAATTTTATGAGAAGAATTAGTCCCTAAAGGTTTGATTTGATCTTGTAAGAGCCAATGGTGTGTGTGAAAACGAAACTTGGATTAAACGGGTTTGAGAAGGTGACACTTCTATAAAGTTTTGAAATCTTTAAGAGACAAAAGATAAAAGTCATTAAGATAAGAGCTGGAGATACTCAGGAGACAGTTCTATGACACAGGAAATTTCCTATAAAAAAAAAAAGGTCCCGTATGGCATCTAGGTTTTGGCTGAAATTATTGAAAAAAAAGAAGATTTGGCTTTTCTTAGATATCAAAACCCTCCAAAACGCAACACATCTTTTGTTAGAAAAAAGAAAAAAACAAGAAAGGAATAAGAAAAAAGATTTGGCTTTCCTTAGATATCAAACTTCCTCCAAAAGGCAACACCTCTTTTGTTAGAAAAAAAGAAAAAAAATAAGAAAAAAGATTTGGCTTTTCTTAGATATCAAAACCCTCCAAAAGTCAACACCTCTTTTGTTAGAAAAAAGAAAAAAAGAAAGAAATAAGAAAAAAGATTTGGCTTTCCTTAGATATGAAACCTCCTCCAAAAGGCAACACCTATTTTGTTTTTTTGATTTCTCGTGCTGGAAGAATCTTCCTCTTTTGTGGATTTCACCTAAAAATAACCCGTGATTTTAACAATATGCCACATTTGTTTTGGTTGAAACCTTCCAAACTAAAGATTTAACATTTTTTAAAAGTAAGACTTTTCTTCGACATCCTCCTAAAGGCAACTTCTCTTTTGTTATTCCATTTTTCTTGCTGGAAGACGGTTTCCTTCATTTTGAATTTCCTTGAATTGCCTTGTTACACCTAAAGGGTATTTACCTTATCTACGCCTAAAATGGGATATACCACATCTTTACCTCAAGGGAGTTTGCCTTATCTTCACCTAAATGGCAATTTACCTTGTCTGCACAAAAAGGGGGATTTTCCTTGGCACACCCATAGGTGGATTTACCTTGACTACACCTAAGGGGGGAGGGATTTACGTTGTCTATACCTAAAGGGGTATTTAACTTGTCTACACCTACAGGGGTAATGGCATTGTTACAACTAAAGGTAGATTACCTTAGTTAAGCTATTAAAAGGGGAATTTACTTTAAATATAAATGGAGATTTGCCTTGTTTACACATAAAGGGGATTCGCCTTGTATACCATTAAAGGCGTATTTATCTGATTACACCCAAATGGGGATTTACATTGTTTACACCTAAAGGGGGGCTTTCCTTTGTCTACACATGAAGGGGATTTACTTTTACACCTGCAGGGAGATTTACATTGTTTCAATTGCACAAAGAGGGATTTATCTTTTCTGCAATTAAAGGGGCAATTTACCTTGTCTAAACCTATAAGAGGATTTCCTTTGTTACACCTAGAGGGTAATTTACCTCGTCTACATCTAGAAAGAAATTTACCTTATCTATGCCTAAGTGGGGGGGGGGGGGGGGGAGAATTTACCTCGTCTACTCATAAAGAATGATTTACCTTTTATACACCTAAAGGGGGATTTACCTCGTCTACACCTAAATGTGGATTTACCTTGAGCCGTGTAATCCCTTCTTGAGGGATCACGGCTACATGGAAGAAGGTTATCAACAGGAGAAAGTTGAAGTCTTCTACCCATTCACGCCATTTTTCATCAGCATAATTCTATTAAGAATTCTAAAAGTTTACAGGTGGATCGGATGACCTACTTCTCTATAATCAATGGCAGCTGGAGGTTCCCATTCGTAGGGCAAGGTTGGCGATGTAAATGATTTTTTCAGGGTTACTTTGTAAAAAATAAAAGTACATTGTATGTAATTAAAAATAGTACTACTTTGTAAATTAAAAGTGAACTGTATTCAAGTTACAAAAATGACAAATGGTGTTCAAATTCTACGTTGACTTAATTCCTTTTAGACAGAACATTTGTTACAAGCAACAAATCTTAAGAAGTCTATTTTGAGATAATGTGTAAATTTTAGTTTTCTAATAAATTAATAAACTACTTTTATAGAGTCACAACAGGCCTTATTAAGGCTGTTTGAACACTACTCCTGGGGTCACTACAATCTCTGACATTAACACCATTTACGGGACCATGTATGTATGTATATATGTATGGTGCATATGTTTGCTTACACACACACACAAACACACACACACATACACACACACACACATATATATATTATTATATATATAAATATATATATATAACAATTATTATTAACATATGATATATATCATATATATTATATATATATATATATATATAAATAAATTATATATATAGATATATATAATTATATAGTTATTTATATATCTATTTATATATATATGTTTTATATATATATATATATATATATATATAAATACTTATAAAGTTTGTCAACTCCTACTATATCCAG
>NC_087206.1:7431769-7449269 GCF_015104395.2 Macrobrachium nipponense
TCCCTTCCCCAACAGACGCATTCTTGCCTCAATATAATCTTTCGAAGGGAAGAAAAATAAAAAAATAATTGGACATTACTTTCCCCGTCCCATCCCTTTGTCACAGTAAGATTACATTAGTCGGACTCAATTTATTCTTTATATTGTTTGTCGGGTTCCTTCGGCCCCCTCTCCCGCCCTGGGAACCACCGTGATGTGCTTGCTTCAAGATATCCTCTCGGTTAAAGCGGACGTGAAAACATTTCCGTTCATGCATAAGGCTTCTCCCTAAGAATAATGGGCCCCCGAGATTTTTCCCTCCTTTCGCCAGACACTCGCGGCTGTCGCAAGAATATAAAGCGTATTTATTTCACTGCAGCAGCAGAAGCAGCGGCGCAGCAAACATGGGATGAAACGAAAACGGCGGTAACATCTTCGACAAGAGTCATGTTCGTTAAAGTGGCTATTGTCGCGCATAAAGTTTGTCTTTTTTATTGACGTTCAAAAGCAGCAAAAGGCTTTCAACTTCTCTAGCTAGTCTGTCTGCACATAAAAGATTACCAATCTGTGGACAATATAAATAAAAAAAAAATAATACCCACAGACGAAAAGATGCGTAAAGTGTCTGGAATTTAATAACATAAAAAAAGCAGAAATGGCTGTGAACTTCTCTAGCTAGTCTGTCTGCTAATAAAAGATTACCAGTCTGTGGACAATATAAAAAAAATATATATAACCACAGACGAAAAGGTACGTAAAGCATCTAGGTTTTTATTAACATAAAAAATAAAAAATTATTTGTTATGTTAATAAATGATTGCTCATATAAGGAAAATATGGATTTAAAAGATGAATAAACAGGTGAAAAGATCCCGGTTGTGTCACCTCTCTAGCTAGTAGCCTTCAAGCACATGAAAGAATACCGGTCTGTGGAAAATTCAAATAAATAAATAAATACATATATTAATATGCAATAGGAGATTCAGGGTGAGACGCTGAGTTAACCATAAACCAAGTATTTATTTTCTTACTGATTTTTTTTCATTTTGTTAAACAATACAGACATCCAATATATTTTCTGATGAAGTTAATACACAGCATTAGTAAGCGAGACTTCAATATCAAAGCAAGTTCTAGAACAATGTCCACAAGATAGTTTTGCAGTTATTGACCATCAACGATACCTGAATGCGGTCTGAAATGTCTTACAAGTTTACGAACCTTCCCAAGAATAATACTTTCTCATTCAGCGTTTTCCTAGCGTACTTGAACGAAGCTCCAATGCTCACGCAAATATAAGAAGGGCTTTTCTCCAACTGATACTTTTGCATTCACATCCCATCGAGGACTCTTCAATTGCAAGCTTCCGAGTAAAGGAGTTGCAAAAGCAATCTTATGCAGGTCACGTACAAGTGATCCATTAGTGCTGGTCTTGTAAAAGGGTCACGGGCAAGCTTTAAGCTGGAGTGCCCCAGCTTAATTCCCTGCACCATCGTTTGTCGAAAGCTTTGCTGGTATGACAAGTTTTCAGGTATGTTTTTGGATGCGCGATGTTTATTTGCATTTCAGGTTGTAACTGTCGTCTGTTTACTAGCTTATCCAGTATGACTTTGAAAACCATCTTTCATGAACTGTTAGTTTATGCTTATAAAAAAAAATTAAATAAAAATATAAGAGCTAAATATTCCATCTCCCTACTGACAACTGCACTCAATTCCTCCACCTGACCTCAGTAAAAAAATAAATAAATAACAATAAACCTTAAGTAAATATCACAAACAGAAATTAAAAAAAAAAATTATAGCAACAACTGAAACAATGGAAGATGCATAACCATGCTTTATCGAACGTTTTATGTAAGAAATATTAAATGAAAATTTTTCCACGTTAATCTCAATAGTAAGCAGAAACGAAAAAAAAAAACAAAGAGCGGAAATATATTATTATACTAATAAGTCGTCCAATTCAGATGAAAACTGTATCTTTCCAAACTACACAGTTCTAAAACTTATATACGACGAAATTTCCGTGGTTGAAAAAAATGCAAGAAGAAAATATCCATTCACTGAAGCCGAAGAGTGGAATATTTCATGCAGAGACATTTCAATCAGAGAGAGAGAGAGAGAGAGAGAGAGAGAGAGAGAGAGAGAGAGAGAGAGAGAGAGAGATTCAGATGCAAATGCGGAAGTTTGCAGAAACACCAGGCAACAATACTGGTCTAGACTCCGATGCCTCAATGAAGTCTCGTCAACAAACCTGAAAGAATGAAAACAAGCTTTTGGACTGAGAACTCTAGCGTCTTCTTAAATAAATAGGAGCAGCCGGTTTCTAAAATACCCTGATAAACTCGAGTAGGTTTCCGGACCTCATTGGTTTTCACTCCATATATCTCTCGTGTGATTTCATGAGACCGTCGGTAATTTGTACCCAAAGACTCGTACGCTTCATTAAATTTCAACGAAAGCTGCTGATTTAAGAAGGCAATTCGATATTTTATTAATTCCAAAAAGATAACACATTTAATCAATTAACAGAATCATAGAACACAGGCATTATTGCCTTTTATGAGCGTTTAAATCTCTTAAACAATAATGACTAAACTGTAACTTTAAATGATGGTTAAAAAATTTAATTTAACGAAAGCAGAACATCATAGACGTATTCCACTAAACTTTGATAACCATGAAAGCTCTTACGTCGGAGAACTTTGTGGGTTTATAAATAAAGTGATTTGTCGGTGAATGATAACTGGGTAATAAAAAATACATGATCTTTAATCCAACAGCAAGAAAATTTAAGATGAGGAATTTCATTTTTCTCTCAGGAATTTCATTTTTTCTCAGATCTTTGCCTTTTGAAGCACACTCATATCTGGAAGATAATCTTGAAGTAATTTATCAAAATAACTTTTGAATGATAAATAATTGCCCAAGAAGTCACAATAAGAGAATTTTCCTCTTCATTTTAATCATCATACCATATGATAACATCTAATATAGCTAAAAATAAGTTGTTTGGTAAAAGTCTCCAAGACTGGACTATTGGTGGTTTATTTAACACCATGGAAGTTAAAAGTTTTTTCTTGCCATCCTTCACGATTATAAGTTCACTAAAAACTTTGAGAAAATAAATCCATAGTACAATCATTCTTAAATCTATTTGACTGGTTGGTTTCTGCAAACTGAATAAACTGTACACTAGCATAAGAGTTCCGATGGTTTTTTTTAAGGTATGTTTTAAAATGCTGTTGAAATGGTTCAAACTTCATCCAAAAAACGGTCTTACCTTTCTACTCACTCATTACATCATTCATACAAAGGCAGTGATTACATAAAATAAAAAACATTGAGTATATAAAGCAAAAAATTATAATGGACCTCAACAGGAGTCAGTAACCTAAAGTTCATCGTACTATCATGAATAATATTCCGTGAATAATGCGGCGAAAGGATTGGGAAACCCTATTTTCCTGAGAGAGAGAGAGAGAGAGAGAGAGAGAGAGAGAGAGAGAGAGAGAGAGAGAGAGAGAGAGAGATCCATGAACATGAGAAAGACAGGACTGAAAACAACGCTTCCTTAAATAGATATGGTAATTCTGGAGAGAGAGAGAGAGAGAGAGAGAGAGAGAGATTAGAGAGAGAGAGAGAGAGAGAGAGAGAGAGAGAGGGAGTTATCATGAACATGGAGGTATAAGGACTGATAATGTTCCCAAACAGACATGGTAATTCTTAAGAGAGAGAGAGAGAGAGAGAGAGAGAGTTTGGGGGCACTGTACTAGTGGAAGCAAGCTTGCCAAAGATCATTTAAGCATTATTATTAACAGCAATTTGTGGAAATCAGAATTTACGCAGATCACACCATGATATTTACCCAGTTTCCCTCTAACCATTTTCCTCTAACCATTCAGAAAAGACTCAATGGAAGCAATGCAAAATAACAACATTCCCTAAGTAAAATAACAGCAGATTTAAAAGATGTCAATATTCACAGCTGAACAAATACATAAGAAATAAGACAACAGCTAATTCAAAACACAACGAAAACCGAGAGAGGAAATTCCCAAAAAGAAATTAGAACCGAGTCTTTATCTTCCTCTCACCTCTCCATCTTTAGTTTTCCATCCCATAAGCTTTTTGGAGATTTCACTCCGACCTTCCTTCCCCTCACTTAATAACCCTTATTGATAGTTTTCCCATTCATTTATTCCTCCGTTTTATCCTCCTGACTCCAACCCTTTGGGCTTTTAATTCCTTTTTCTTCTCTTTTGCCACGTTTCCATTTTCATTTTCCTTTCACGCAGTACTAAGCCGCAGTTTCAATGTGTTTTCAGTTGTATAGAATGTACCCAGGGTGAGCCATTGATTCTCAATGGGGTATCCATGGCAAATTATTTAATTTGTACTCTATTTCTTCATACCATGTAAGTTTTTATCATGATGCCTCAAAAGAAACGAAATTCATTTACTATTATTGAATGTTATGTTTTCTGAAACCTGCGTATTCCAGTTTTCACTATATGAATGAATTAAAAGTTAATAACTGGCTTAATATATTTTTAATATATTTCCATTACAAACTAGTGGGATACGTACTTATGATGTTATATATATATATATATTATATATATATATATATATATATATATATATATATATATATATATTAATACGTTTAATTCCAATCTAGTGATGGAAATATATTAAAAACATATTAAACCAATTATTACCTTTTAATTCATTCATATAGTCCTCACAACAAGAGAGAGAGAGAGAGAGAGAGAGAGAGAGAGAGAGAGAGAGATGAGAGAGAGAGAGAGAGTCTCAGGCCAAGACCAAGTAATGGCAGCTTCCTAGGACACTCGAAGTGTGAAAGGTACCGATTTAAATTTCAAGCATAAGTATGGTATGGTATTTGTCTCAAGGACACCTGTCTGCATATACCTTCTTGTAAAGGGGAGCTTACTGACTTCTGAAAGTATCATCTTCCAGTTCCTTAAATTGATTATTATACGTATAGTCTGGAAAATATATATGGAAGTACACATTAGTAATGATTCCAAAATGAGGACAAGAAATTCTTGTAGTTATCAATGATCTAGCAAATCTAAATGACTGAATGAGTCATTAACTTCAGGCTCACAGGACAACAACTGGTTCACTGCAGTAGCTGAAAAGCGAGATAAAGAAACCAGGAAAATAAATACCAAGGAGTATAAATACGGAAACTGGGACCCAAAAACGGAACTGGGAGACACTCTAACAGTAGCACTGAGAAGAAATAGCCAAAGAGATTGGAATCCAAAGCAGAAAAATGCCAAGACATTGGAATGCAAAGTAGAAAAAGGCCAAGACATTGGAATGCACATTAAAAAAAGGCAAAGACATTGGAATGCAAAGTAGAAAAAGGTAAAGACATTGGAATACAAAGTAGAAAAAGGCAAAGACATTGGAATGCAAAGTAGAAAAAGGTAAAGACATTGGAATGCAAAGTAGATAAAGGTAAAGACATTGTAATACAAAGTAGAAAAATGCAAAAACATTGGAATGCAAAGTAGAAAAATGTAAAGACATTGGAATGTAAAGAAGAAAAATACAAAGACATTGGAATGCAAAGTAGAAAAGGCTAAGACATTGGAATGCAAAGTAGAAAAAGGCAAAGACATTGGAATGCAAAGTAGAAAAAGGCAAAGACATTGGAATGCAAAGTAGAAAAAGGTAAAGATATTGGAATACAAAGTAGAAAAAAAGAAGTTGGAAGTAAGAAACAAAAAAGTAGGTGCAGCTTTGGAAGGCTGGAAAGCTGCACGTATCCTATAGTTATGCCTACAATGCACCACATATGGTGACTGATGGCACTAAACCCCAGTGAGGTTTTAGCAAAATTTGTCCTACTAGCAAGTCAGCCAGGTCAATTGATCAAAGCATGTCAGTGAAAGATTTGAAGTTGATATTTCTCCATGGACAGAAAGGAAATGGTCACAAATTATATATGGTTGTTAAATAGTGCTAAAACAGTTTTAGAATAAGTTTTCATCGGAAGATTAATTGTACAATATAAGATAATAGCTTCTCTCGACTTCATACGATTTTCGGATCCTTCTTAGATAGTGACCCCCCGCAAGTTAGGGGGGTCCCGGCGTCTTCTTCCAAAACAACCCCTTTTCTATATGATTTTGGCAATGTTACTTGAAAGGTTACTTCCTTTTATTGATTATATTGATACATGTAACTATGTTGTGAAGTTCGTTCCCTTATTCAAAAACTTTCATTTGTAACCTAGAAATTGTTTAAAGCATATCATCATTGTTAAGTAACTGATAGTAACATAGAAACTTTTTATGTATCAAGCGAATACATTTATTATCTATTCAGTAACAATATCGAGATAATTATGCCATATCTGTAATGCATACTTACATTAGCAGTTATTTCAACACCTCTCATGCGTGTACTTCAGACTGCGTTTCATGGTTCCCAATAAAGAGTCAAGCAAATAGACCGAGTTCTTGTCATGGTTCTAAAATGGCTTTCCATGGGGATGAGTTCATTACTGAATTTAAAGTTAATATCTCGAAAGGACCACAATGCATAAATAGACCCTCGAACTTGACATGGTCACTAACGTACAGATGAACAGACAATCAGTTGCCGAAGAGTCACCTGTTCAGTCTGTCGTGTCTGGCGTAGTGGCTACATAAGAATCAATTAATTGAGGAGGTGTTTCGGAGGAGAGCTTTGTGTGATCCCGTGATCCACTCCATAATTTATTTTTTTAAGAGATGGAAGAAGTAGAATAGAACGAGTGGTCCACAAATGTGGCCATCGGTGTCATGCATTCGACTCTCAATCTCTACGTAAACTTAAAGGTGCCAACTATTATGCAGTCAGCCACTCACAAATAAGCCTTGTCCAGCTGCATAGACTTGATAACTATACGAATTCTCAGTGCAGCAGCATCACTGATTTATGAAATATTCGTGGTAATTTGTACATTCTTCATTAATGTTAACAGTGAATGTACAAGCATAACTGATTTTTCCTTAAGTTTCTTTCTTTTATGTGAAGTTTACCACTGTACTACTTTTTTCAAATACGGTAAATCGCTTTATTTCAACATAAAGCAGCCAAATATTAATTTAGTTTTATATTATTTGCAATTAATTCTGGTTCCTTTGTTTTTCTAAGTCTCTTTAAGGAAGTCTTTAAGGAAGTAACCCTATATGCTGTTAGTTTTGCAATAATAAAAAGTTAAAATCCACATTTACTTTTCACTTCCCTTAAAGTAATAACTGTAAGGGAAGTAAAAAGAAAATATGGATTTTAACCTTTTACTATCACAAAATTTACTGCCAATAAGGTTACTATTTCCTGAAAGATACTTCGGGAGAGATGGGTTGTCGCTTGTTTTGTGAGACTGACTTCTACTACTGCAAGCACAGAATCAAAAGACCGTTCTGTCATAAGTAGTCTATCGTCAAGTTTAACACAGATTTTCTATTAAAGGCAATTTCCTATCCAAACGTGACAATAACTTATTTGCACAGAAGCAGTACGAGTATATCTTTGACCGCTGAGAGTGACGCGTGGGAGGGAGGGTGGCATTTCTGGTGTGGCCATGTGTCGTTTTGACGCTGCTCTCCCGCCCGAGTGGTGCCTGCACCTCGACGTTTCCGGTGTGGCCTTACCCTAAGACATAGCAGTCGTGCCATTTACAGCGAGGGAGTGGGGAAAAAAGTATTGTTAGATTAAATCACACAATTGAATGGAACTAATTATAAAAAAAAAAATAAAAAAATAAAAATAACAGACGTTTCTAGAAATTATATGAATCAAATTAATTACACATAAATTTTATTATTATTATATATACATACATTATTATTATATATATTATATATATATATATATATATATATATATATAATATATATATATATACATATATATAAATATATATTATATATATACATATATATATATATATATATATATATATATATATATATATATGTATGATGTATATGTATATGTAATGTATATGTATATGTATATATATTATATAATATATATATTATATATATATATATTATATATAAACATATAAATAAAGGTTTTTTGCCACGAAGGAAAAAATGAAAAAGCGAGATAGACAAGTACTTTCGGTCCTGTTCGGACCCTTTACTGAGGCAAACTCAGTAGAGGGTCCGAACAGGACCGAAAATACTTGGCTCTCTCGTTTTTTTTATTTTTTCCTTCGTAGCAAAAAACCTTTATTTATACATAGCATCACGTTTTATATACTTCGTGATCAAGTATTCATATATACATATAAATATATAGTATGTATATATATATATATATATATATATATATATATAGTATATAGTATATATATATATATATATATAGATATATATATATATATATAATATATATATATATATATCCAGAAAACGCATGAGTTTTCAGTATGCGAAGGACCACTCAGCCAATAAAAACAAAAAACCGATATCTCATTACAGAGCGTCGATTTTTTTAGCACTTGAAAAAAAAGACTAAAGGACCTCGCAGCCAGTAAAAAAAAAAAAAAAAAAAAAAAAAAAAAAAAAAAAAAAAAAAAAAGTCATTTATAGAAACTGATATCATATGTTGATGCCTCGATTTTTCCTAAAACACTTAAAATTCCAAAGAAAAAAATAATGACATAGTTCAATCCAAGAAGGATATTCTCTATCACAGGTGGCCCTGACAGGTGTAATTAGGGACACTTCGTCTTACAAATAGGATCTTGGTGCTCGTGCACAGTCAATTAATTTTGTATTAAAGGAAAGATTATTATTTTGACATGCATCAGAGTATTATCAATTTATATATATATATATATATATATATATACATACACATATATATGTATGTATGTATATATATAATATATATATATATATATATATATATATATATATATACATGATATAGAATATTAAATTTTTTTATTTAACAGGCAGCAAAGCAATATCAGTATATATAAAATAGGATATTTTTCTTTCAATGGAATATTTTTGTTATATCAGATATAATTGATTTGTATCAGAATACAAATCAATTATATTTTTGCATCTAATTTAAGAATGTATTTAATAGGCAGCAAAGTAGTATCAGTATATATAAAACAGACTATTTTTCTTTTAATGGAACGTTTATCTTATACTAGAAATTTCGTATCAGAATACAAGTAAGTTACTTTTGTATTTAATTTAAGAATGTTTTAATATTTAATTAAAGAATGTTTTAATAAGCAATAAAGCATTATCAGAATCAAGGCTAAAATGGAACAAAATTTGTCATTACTAATATAGACATTTATAATTAGATAAATATTTAGGTCCTTATACTCAGTGCTACAGACAATTATAATCTGATAAGCATGTATGTCATCATAATTAGAACTGAAGACACTTACAATTAGGCATATGTCTTGATCCTAGTCAATCGAACAATAATTTTTAAGTAAATAATATATAGCAGGTCTTCATTATGAATATGGACTTTTATAATGAGGTAAGTATCTGGTTCCTTATAATGAGTACCTTACGCATTTACAATTCAAAACAAAATCTGTAATTACATGATTGCTATCGTCACGAACAAATGAAGTACAGGGTCAGCAGCAGCGTATTCCATTTCACGAGCTCCCTGTAAATGGTCCTCTTGCAATCCCTGTGCAACAATGACACTTGACCTTGAAAGCTTCCGTGCACGGAGCTCGGGAACAATGATTTTTTTGCAACTCACCTACAAGTGATCCATTAGTGCTAGTCTTTTTTTCCCTGTACTGCATTTCTCAAGTAAATTTGCGACAGAGTGCTCATTATTTTTTTATCATGACTACATTGATTGTTAGTCCATAAATTTATTGGCAATTTTCTACTCACAGATTATGATGCAGGAATAATAACAATAAATCATTTCCAAAGCCAGTTAACTCTTCTTTGTGTTTGATGAATCGTTAAAATGCTGTTAACAGTAAATCTTTTCATAACTCAACAGACTTCCGTAGCGTGTTAAATTAACAGCTTACTGGCAATCATTACATTGCTATAAAAATACTAACAAATTAATGGTGTAATTTATGTTGAATGAATAAAAAACAATCTATACTCCATCACCATGATTTCCATTGAACAACATAGACTACCGTTTCTACATAACAAAAATAAGGTTTATGTAAACGTATAACAATGCATGAAATTTCATGACATTCAGTGCTTATCGCCCAACTTTCTCCTTTTGAGATCTGGTAATACTTCCGTCTAAATAAAAAAAATACAAACAAATAAAAAAACATACTCTCACTGGCAATCTCAAAACATTTTATCACTCGTTCGTAAAAGATAAACACTGAATATCAAGATGTATTCATACATTAAGTATTGTTTAGAAAGCCTTCAATCAATACAAAATGGCAGTTAAACTGCTTTGTAACAAGCCGGTTAAACTTTTTGATAAGAAACTGGTTAAATCAATTGTTTCGTAATAAGTTAGGTCAAGTAACTGGTACACGAAAAACTAGTTAAATTAACTGTTACATAACAAGTTGGTTGAATTAACTGCAACATACCAATCTGGTTACATAAAGTGCTACGTAACAATCTGGTTAAATTAATGGCTACATGATAACCTAGTTAAATATATTTCTACGTGACAAGCTGGATAAATCAATTTTTACGTACCAACAGGGTTGAATTAACTGCTACGAAACAAACAGTTGGAATTAATTACTGCTAACAAGCTGGTTAAATTAATTTCTACGTAAAAGGCTGGTTAAATTCACTGCTACATAATTAGTTAATTAATTTGATATGTAAAAAGGTGTTATATTCATTGTTACGTGACACGCTGGTTGAATGAATTGCTAAATAAAAAGCTAGATAAATTACTTGACACAGAACCTTGATCGCTACATGACAAGCTGGTAACATTATTTGCTATGTAACAAACTGGTGCAAGAAATGGCTACCTAATAAGCTAGATGAATTAATCGCTATAACTAGAAGGGTAAATTAATTGCTCAAAGACACGGGGCCTGGAACATGTAAGAAGAAGAAGAAGAAGGAGAAGAAGAAGAAGAAGAAGAAGAAGAAGAGGAAAAGAAGAAGAAGATTCTTCGAAACGGCTCACGCGCCGAGAAAAATCAGAAATGGTTCCACGCAACAAAAAGATTGTAGCACAAAAAGGTCAAACAAATACGCTATTTCAGTTTTATTCAAATCTCTGATTTTACTGAGTGCGTCCTGTGTAACGTACAACGGTTCCGCAAAATAAAATTGAAAAATTTTCCGTTGGGGGTTTCTACAAAATTGCCTTTGAGCTTGATAAAAAAAAATTATATATATATATATATATATATATATATATATATATATATATATATATATATATATATATAATATATATATATATATTTATATGTGTGTGTGTGTGTGTGTGTGTGTGTGTGTATACATATGTGTGTATACATACAAAGTAAACACTTAAGTAAAAAAAAATAATCGCAGCGAACCATACGTAATTGAAATTCAAACCTAAAGTTTACAATTACTTGCATCATTCACATTACATTTAACCCTTGTCTTTTACATTATATAATTAGTATTACACGTTTCCTCAGACCTCAAAATACGCTTTAATTTTACTGTAACCACCTACAGTCCCTAGCTGGAATTTACATAATAATATGCAATCTATTCACTAAATGCTATCATTTTTAATGTTTTTTTAAACTACTATTCTCAATATTATTACTGCTATTACCATTATTATCAATGCTATCTTTTCGATTTCTTAAGCAACTTTGGGGATATTGCCGATTTATAATTTCTTATCATGTTATCCCATGTATCTAGATTGTGTACGTTATTGTCTATACTTTGTATATTCCATGCATATGGCCTTGGGCCGAAATAAAATTTATTATTATCATTATTATTATTATTATTATTATTATTATTATTATTATTATTATTATAAAATTCAAAAAAGAAACTAAGAAATAATAAGAGTGTTAAAATTATCAGTAACAATTAAATTATCATCATCATTTAAGAAAAATGTGTCCTTTCATCGCAATGATTTTTTTCATAGAAGAGAACAGAAAGGGACAAGTGATGAGTAAATCCTATATTCCACGTCTTCAGTAGGATTTGCCTCCTCATTTCTATGCATTCTCATGTAGCCTTATACAAAAAAAGGGAAAAAATTAAAATATTTTGCTATTTTAATCTCTACATCCATAAAATGAATGTTATATAAGAGGCTAAGATATGAACGCGACATACGAACGTTTAGTTCACCCTTAAAATGGATTCTCTCTCTCTCTCTCTCTCTCTCTCTCTCTCTCTCTCTCTCTCTCTCTCTCTAAGTTCAAAATCTTTTTCTAGAACGTCATAACATTCAATGTGTACATAAGTATTGACCTAAAAAATCAAGTCTGTTTACCATGTAGGTACATCATCAAACTCCAGTGTTTGCAAAAGCATAAGGGTTTATATTTTTGTCAACAGATGTCTCTCGCGGCGTTTCTGCCATATTTGAAAGAGGAAGACGACTGCTGCATGCCACTTACCAATTGCATGACTCACTGGTCGCGCTTGGCACAGCAGTGGCATCCCAATTTCTGCCATTATCGCTTATTTTCCCTTGATTACGCTTGGCGGAGCAAAAGAGGGCTGATGAGAGGACTCCAAAAAAACACCCAAATATTGATGATCATCATCACGACGACGATGACGCCTTTCTATTTGAAACATTTATATTTTAGAACAGAACAGAAAAAATTATAGAATTTAGGCCCAAGGCCAAGCGCTGTGACCTATGAGGTCATTCAGCGCTGATATTGACAGTGAAAAGGTTTGAAAGGTGTAACAGTAGGAGTGAGTCTATCACAGTTTAACCAGACCACTGAGCTGATTAACATCTCTACTAGGGCTGGCCCGAAGGATTAGATTTATTTTACGTGGAACCAATTGCTTACTAAGGGACAGGACCTACAGTTTATTGTGGGATCCGAACCAGATTATAAATCTAAAAATTAATTTCTAATCACCAGAAATAAATTCCTTAGGTTCCTCACTGGGAGCTGCAGGGAACGAACTCGGGCTACCAGATTGATAGGCGTGTACGTAACCCACTCGTCCAGTGAGGAACTGTAATAGGAGGAAAATCTCGCAATTGAACCATGAAACATTTGTTAAAAGAGGGTGGCGAGTAAGATAGACGAAAAAAAGAGAATATGAACGGAGTTACAGCAAAAAAAATGAAGGTTTCACCGCTAGGGCCTGAAATGACGCTACAAAGGACCTTAAGTAATGCCTACAGTGCACCACATGAGGTGCACTGACGGCAATTACCCCACTAAGGGAGCATCTGAATTTGGAATTTCAGTTTTGTCCATGTTCAAAAGGGAAAGTCAGGATGATGATGATTGGTTATAAGATAGCTGATCGTTACGTCAGAAATACATGTGCGGTTACTATTAATATTTTATATTTTCATATTTGCCGTTTTTTTCCTCCGAACTCGTATCGCAATTTCAATAAACGAACAAACATAAGAAAACAAGTTTTTATTCTATTTTCAGTTATGTTGTTCTTTCCTCACTCTAACATACTAAGTTTAAGTTCCATCTTTTCTTCCATTTACTCTCACTTTCTTAGCTCCATCTTTTCTTCGTCCCTCCAAAGGTCTCTCATTTATTTCATTCTCAATCCTGATTTAATGAATCGGCTGAAATGTTTCAAATATTCAAATACTAATTCGTCTTCTTTCTTCAATAAGACAGCGGAGCTCGTAGGCCGCATTCTCGGGTACGTTAACAACCATTAATCTTTTGCCAGAGACCAAAGCACATCTTCGATTCCTTCGTTTTATTATTACCTTTTCCTTTCAGCTTCACAAGCAACCATAAAGACGAAATGTAAACAAACATAAATTAATTGTAATGAACGAACCAAATGAAAACTCCGGTACATATTCATTCTGAATCAAAATCAGACATTGTTTAAAAATTCTATTCGTAATCCCATTAAATCCATAAACTAAATGGAAAAGGCGAACCGCATTAAAATATCGGTCCATCTTCCTTGTGAATGAAATATAATTTTCTTTTTATTTTGGAAGTTTTGTCGTAATCCCACTTCATCCTGAACGCTGGGTGGCACTTTCTAACTCGAATTTATTGGTCTCGGTCATATGCAAATAAAAATCGTACGTCGTTCATGCAAATACGGCCTCATTTGGACCCTCCTGTATGCGCGTTTTATTTCAAATATCCTTTAAATGACTTCCTTCTTCTTCCTCTTCGCTTTTATCTTCGCTAATTTCATTCAATATTCCTTGGCTATATAAATAACTGGTTTTTTTTTTCTTTCAGTAATGACATTTTGATATGCCCTTTAATAGTGTTTTTCCTTCTGCGTTTATTTTTGCCTCTCTTTTTTTTTATTTAATAATTTGTTCTCTGTTATTAGCCAACTTAATGGCTCACTTTTATCATTTTATTTGCTCGCACACTGCGACGCCTTTTCCAGATATGATTCAAACAATGAATCTTCAATTCGAATATCACTTCTTACTGGAACTGGGATGTTTAATTAAGGCCAATGGCCAAACGCTGGGAATTACGAGGTAATCCAACCCTTTCAAGGAAATAAAGTAAAGGTGGTTTTAAAGGTGTAACAGGAGGAGAACCTCACAGCTGCACCATGAAACAATCGTTAAGAGATGGTGGAGAGTGAGTTAAATGGAAGAAGGAGAATATGAACGGAGGTATAGTGAAAGGAATGCAAGGGGTAGTACCCCGTAAAAAGTTTTTTTTATTTGATATATTTGTTTTCTGTTATTATCCATATATTGAATCTAAAACACCTAATTACCTTGTAACAATGAAACTTACACACACTTAACATATGAACCTTACACATACTTCGCATATGGCATTTACATTCATTTATGAAACTTCCGGACAGACGTTTGGATTTATACTAAAGTATGAGACTAATTTTTAAAAAGGAATAAACATGCCAAAATGGAATAAATTATAGAAAAGGTTTGGTATAATCTGTAACTAAGAAGAACAATTGGTGAATAACCTTGAAATAAGGTCAGGGGCACATACCAACAACTCAGTGACCTACCAATTCAAATAACGTTAAAAAAAAGTATGCTAGATGTTAACGTTCCTGGATGTAATTTTCGTTTGTAGATAAACGTACGATTGCTTTTGAGGGACTTTTCAAAGGACATCAACATATTTTCTGCTTGCTGTTCATGTGTAATGGTTATATTGATAATTAGGATAGTGGCATTATTATGGAAGGTTTTGCATAACCATTTACAGGATTCTTTAGTGTGAAATCTTAGTAGAAAGTGGGAAATAGGACTTTAAAGCAAATGACTGGATAATATAATAATCTTAGTATTACAAGATGATTGAATGACATGCCAAAAATTGATTGAATGATATAATTATTGCATTACAAAATAAAAGGAATTTGTAAAGTACTGCATCATTCCGGTAATGAAGTCTGACGGACACAACAATATTCTACAAATGCATTGGTTTTCATTTACATAAACTACATCGCCCAGAAGAGAGACCAAAGCTTTAAAGTGTGTATTCAAACCAGACTAATATAACAAGACAGAAATAACGTATCTACTTAGTTTTAAAGTGAACAAAATCAAAGAAAACTTCGACGGCAAGAAAACCCAAAACTTCTGACGATGATAATGCACTTGCAAATTACCGTAACTTCCAAACGGTAACTTTCGAGAAGAAAAACCCAGCCCGAATGTATTCAGGGCATTCAAACTTACCGGAGACACGGCTTGGCAAACAATGAATGCCCTCGGGCAGCGAAAAGGTAAAGGAAAAATTATCCCTCCACCCAAGTTGGAGTTCAGGATATTTCATTCACACAATGAATGGAGGATTTCTCGTATGGCGATTCACATGTAAATTAGGCAGGAGGGAGAAATGTTGGGGATGTCTGTTTGACGGGGGTCTGAGAGGGGGCGGGAGGATGGGAGAAATGTACGGGATGGGTCTGGGAGGGGGCGGGAGGGGGAAGTAGAAATGTACGGGAGAGGGGACTGTGGGAGGGGGTGGGAGGAGGGGAAGAGGAGGACATTAATAGCCAAGACTTCCATCTTGGAAGGGGAATTCGACGACATTCCAGGAAGGAAATTAAGAGAATACAGACGATGTTCTGACAGTTAAATTCAGAGATGCCATTTTGTTTTTATGATTATGTAATAACATCTTTCAACTATTTTGCATCTTGCAATCGTATATTCTCAGCGATGTTAGATGCAAGACGATTGCAAAACACAATCAAATACGAATTAAGCAACGGAGATGGCATTTCGTTACAAAAAAATACACTCTCAAAAATTACAGAAATATCACCATATTATAAAATAATGCATATTACATTTCCCGTTTTACATACAAAGTATATCATCTCGCAAGATATCAGATGAATAATAGATTATTCCTCAAGTGAATCAATACAAAACTATAATATTGAATGAAATGGACCAAAAATACCCATGACTTAGTAAAAACGAACATATAAAAAGAAGATTAAAAAACAATGTTATCGTTACACTGTAGCAAATCGAAGAGAAACGGAACCGTCCCTAGCCCCCCTGTGAGTAGTTAATAGAACGGTGAAACATTGATCTCTAAGGTTGCATTTAGTCTCTCTCTCTCTCTCTCTCTCTCAACGCAAACAAACATACATACACACACACACACGCACACACACATATATGTATATGTATATGAATACATATAATGTATGCACATCTAGTGCACGTGAAAGACAACAAAGAGGAGAGAGAGAGAGAGAGAGAGAGAGAGAGAGAGAGAGAGAGAGAGAGAGAGACGATCAAAAGTACAAATTCGGATCTTTTATAGAAAAAGAAATAAGACAAAGGCTTAAAAAAACTCTACAAACTAAAATCTCCAGCAAACATTCTGCAACCATTTTTCTCAAAGAACAAACTTGGCGTTGCAACCGTCAAGCGTAGCTTATCTATATGTTTGTTTTTCCATTGTTATCCGTTTTTCATTCCTCTCTTCCCTCTCCGGGGGTCCCCTCCTCTATAAATAAGTTTTTTTAAGTTCCAGTTATTTGCAGCGTGGCTGGATACTCTTTTTTTGTGAGAGAGAGAGAGAGAGAGAGAGAGAGAGAGAGAGAAATCTTTGAAGACCGAACTGAAATCTTTATCTTGGGTAACTGCACAATTTAAGTTTTTTTTTTCTGCGGATTGCAGCCTTCTTTAATTTTTTTTTTTCAATTTTCCTTCACCCTCTTTTGTTTCTGTATCTGTTCAGGTTTACTGTGATTATCTTTCGTTCCTTTACCTTCTCTTTCCTATATTTTTTCTCTTAAAGTTCCTGAAGATGAAAGCCTGTTCTTATACGACGCCAGATATATATCGCTATTAAACTTCATGAT
>NC_087206.1:7454269-7459269 GCF_015104395.2 Macrobrachium nipponense
ATATATATATATATATAGATATATATATACATATATATAATATATATATATATATATATATATATATATATATATATATATCTATACATATATACATATACATATATATATATACATATACATTTACATATATCTATATATATATATCTATATATATATATATATATATATATATATATACACATATATATATATATATATATATATATATCTATATATATATATATATATATATATATATATATATATAGTACGATGAAATTCACAAGCCAATAACGAAAAGAAAATGAACTACATAGAATGAATCTGTTATAATTTCCTCTTTGTAATTAAAGATTCAGCAAAGCGAACATGCTATCTCAAATTATAAGGTGACAGTTTCATATATTCCTCTTTATGTAAAGGGAACCCTTAATGGACCTTAAATAAAAGTTATTGGTAAAAAAAAAATAATGAAATCAAAATTAACATCAATAATTTATGATATTTATTTATATTATTTTCAAAGTATTGATTCCTCTTATCTAGTAGATGTAAGTAGTATCCTATTGCTGTCCATGGGAAGGAGAAAAAAAATTAATATCTACCATCGTTAATAATGAATTAAAAATTCGTCTACATTTTCCTAGTAACCAAAAAACTTTCCATAGTCTTCTCTTTCGCCCAAACGTCCACAAGGGGATATAATAATAATCTAATACTAAATAATAATAATAATAATTAATATAATCACATATAAATAATAATAAAATAATAATAATAATATGCTGGAAGTAAACCCTCTTTTAAACATGTTTTATTAAAAGTAATTGCTGCCTCAGCTGCATTAATTTTATACAGGTTCTTCTCTATTTTTCTAATTATTGCTTTCTCATTGTTGCTTAAACTGGTGAGCAACGCACCGAAGGTTGACATATCTCAATTAGGTAGAACGAATGGATTTTATTGGTAAAAATTTCAGTCGGGGTAGTCAAATTTTCGGGTATATCCCGTAGAGTTTAGTACAGATAGAATTGAGGTTAAATTCTATTTCTTTTATATTCAGAATTATCGATAAGGCAGCAGACCACCGTCGCCTCCGCCTCTTGGAGGCCCTACACATCGGGAAGGAGAGACCCAGCCTCAACACCACCCAAGAGACTTCACTCCTCCCGACGGTGGCACGAAGGGCGCCGCCCGCCAGCACCATAGAGCCGATCGAACGGGCCAATCAAGGTGCCCCCGTCTATCGCAATGACCTTCCCAATACTACGCTCCCAGTCTCCAGCGTCCGCACGAGAAGAGCAGTGCGAGCTTCCACCTCTGCCAAGACGGCTTGACTCAGGGACTTAATCTCTGTTCAGCCAATGAAAATGCAGCGCCCATCAGACAGAGCACCTGGGACACAATAAATACCGCCGAACGACCCCATTTCAATCAGTTCAAGCTCACCTTTCCTTGAAAATGAACCGATGATACGGTTGGAAACGTTGGAATTCCGTTACGCCCTTAGACTAGATTTGTTAACACTTTTGTTATCATATCAATAAATTATTATTTTTTAGAAAACATTTCTTTCACCGAGATATGAACATCGGCCAGCTATTAGCAAATATCAGCCCTGATGAGAAGAGAATAATAAGAAGAATTGAAAAGACCATATATAAAATCAATTCCACTGATGCTGCCATCATCTTTAACAAAAACATGTTTGAGAGAGGGTCTCCTACCTTCAAATAAATAATAATAATAATAATAATAATAATAATAATAATAATAATAATAATTGAGTTAAACTGAAAGAGATGGCAGAAAAAAAGAAAAAGGCTAAAAAGCAAGAAAACAAGGGCGGAACTCAACGAGAAATACAAAGTACAAGAGTGGGACTAAACAACACAATAGAAGATGTAAAACAGAGGCTTTAGGCCAAAGCACATAAGATCCAACGGTACAGAACAGGAATAAGGGATACCAACAGAACAAACTATTCGGAACCAACCAGAAAAGACTATACAGCCAACTAAGAGGGGAAGACAACCACCAAGAAATTCCTGAAGCCGAACCAAGTAAGAGACTCTGGGAAAACATTTGGAGCAACCGGTATCACACAACAAACATGCAACATGGCTCCAGGAAGTCAAGGAAGAAGAAACAGGGAGAATTAAAACAAAGATTCACAGAGATCACGACAGACACAGTCAAACACCAACTAAAGAAAATGCCCAACTGGAAAGCCCCAGGTCCCGATGAAGTCCATGGATACTGGCTCAAAAACTTCAAGGCCCTACACCCACGAATAGCAGAATACAACTCCAGCATTGTATCTCAAATCACCATGAACCCAAATGGATGACCACAGGAAGAAAATACTTACTACAAAAAGACAAGAGTAAGGGAAATATAGCCAGTAACTACAGGCCTATCACCTGCCTACCAATAATGTGGAAGTTACTAACAGGTATCATCAGTGAAAGGCTATACAACTACCTAGAGGAGACAAACACCATCCCCCACCAACAGAAAGGCTGCAGAAGGAAGTGTAGGGGCACAAAAGACAAGCTCCTGACTGATAGACAAAATGGTAATGAAGAACAGTAGGAGAAGGAAAAACCAACCTAAGCATGGCATGGATAGACCTATAAGAAGCCTTCGACATGATCACCAACAGACATGGCTAATAGAAATGCCCTTGAAAAATATATGGGGCAGAGGAAAACACCATCAGCTTCCTCAAAATAACAATGCGCAACTGGAATACAATACTTACAAGCTGGAATAAGACTAGCAGAGGTTAATATCAGGAGAGGGATCTTCCAGGGCGACTCACTGTCCCCACTACTCTTCGTAGTAGCCATGATTCCCATGACAAAAGTCTACAGAAGATGGATGCCGGGTACCAACTCAAGAAAAGAGGCAACAGTATCAACCATCTGATGTTCATGGACGACATCAAGCTGTATGGTAAGAGCATCAAAGAAATAGATACCCTAATCCAGACTGTAAGGATTGTATCTGGGGACATCAGGATGGAGTTTGGAATAGAAAAATGCGCCTTAGTCAACATACAAAAAGGCAAAGTAACGAGAACTGAAGGGATACAGCTACCAGATGGGAGCAACATCAAACACATAGATGAGACTGGATACAAATACCTGGGAATAATGGAAGGAGGGGATATAAAACACCAAAGAGATGAAGGACACGATCAGGAAAGAATATATGCAGAGACTCAAGGCGATACTCAAGTCAAAACTCAATGCCCGAAATATGATAAAAGCCATAAACACATGGGCAGTGCCAATAATCAGATACAACGCAGGAATATTGGAATGGACGAAGGCTGAACTCCGCAGCATAGATCAGAAAACCAGGAAACATATGACAATACACAAAGCACTACACCCAAGAGCAAATACGGACAGACTATACATAACACGAAAGGAAGGAGGGAGAGGACTACTAAGTATAGAGGACTGTGCAACATCGAGAACAGAGCACTGGGGGCAATATCTGAAAACCAGTGAAGACGAGTGACTAAAGAGTGCATGGGAAGAAGGACTAATAAAAGTAGACGAAGACCCACAAATATATAGAGACAGGAGAATGACAAATAGAACAAAGGACTGGCACAACAAACCAATGCACGGACAATACCTAAGACAGACTAAAGAACTAGCCAACGATGACTCATGGCAATGGCTACAGTGGGGAGAGCTCAAGAAGGAAACTGAAGGAATGATAACAGCGGCACAAGATCAGGCCCTAAGAACCAGATATGTTCACAGAACGATAGACGGAAATAACATCTCTCCCATATGTAGGAAGTGCAATACGAAAAATGAAACCATAAACCACATAGCAAGCGAATGCCCGGCACTTGCACAGAACCAGTACAAAAAGAGGCATGATTCAGTGGCAAAAACCCTCCACTGGAACCTGTGCAAGAAACATCAGCTACATTGCAGTAATAAGTGGTACGAGCACCAACCAGAGGGAGTGATAGAAAACGATCAGGCAAAGATCTTCTGGGACTATGGTATCAGAACGGATAGGGTGATACGTGCAAATAGACCAGACGTGACGTTGATTGACAAAGCCAAGAAGAAAGTTTCACTCATTGATGTCGCAATACCATGGGACACCAGAGTTGAAGAGAAAGAGAGGGAAAAAAAAATGGATAAGTATCAAGATCTGAAAATAGAAATAAGAAGTATATGGGATATGCCAGTGGAAATCGTACTCATAATCATAGGAGCACAAGGCACGATCCCAAGATCCCTGAAAGGAATCTAGAAAAACTAGAGGCTGAAGTAGCTCCAGGACTCATGCAGAAGAGTGTGATCCTAGAAACGGCGCACATACTAAGAAAATTGATGGACTCCTAAGGAGGCAGGATGCAACCCGGAACCCCACACTATAAATACCACCCAGTCGAATTGGAGGACTGATTAAAAAAAATAAATAAATAAATAAAATAATGATAATAATACTGTTAAAGAAAATGACAGAATTAAGCGAATTGATTCTATTTGATTTTATGTATAATTTTCAGAAATTCCCATTATGAATATTGGCCAGTTACTGAGAAACATCGCTGAGTAAGAGAAGCGGATTGTAAGAAAAATAGAAGAAACAATACGTATATAAAATCAACTGGCTTAATTCTGTCATTCCCTGTGACACAATTTGCCTAAAAGAGGGTCTTTTACCAAATAATAATAATAATATAATAATAATAATAATAATAATAATAATAATAATAATAATAGGAATAATAATAATATACAAACAGAACATCCTGCATTAACGACCCTCCGTTCTCACGATAGATCCCATCCCTAACGCTGATACCTGAATGAAGTCATTAACACTGATGAGATCTGTTACCTCTAACATACGAGAGTTCATGAGCGCTACATGATAACCGACTCAGCCACTTACTTCGTCACGGTACAAGATTTTTAATGCTTTACGGACTGCATTCGATGATTTGTTGACTGAAGAACTCGGCTAAAACGCAC
>NC_087206.1:7464269-7469269 GCF_015104395.2 Macrobrachium nipponense
TCGACAAGTCAATGCACGACAAAGTTTATGAACTCTTCTCAAAGTACCTTTGTGAAACTGGATGCAACTAGTGTTGCGAGGCGCTAACGAACTGTGTGTTCGTATGTGCGTGTGTGCCTCTTCCCTTTAAGAGTGTCATACCCAAGCCTATGGGAGGATTTTGACAGGGGGCTTCAAGTCACAGGCAAGAATGCCGTGGCGTTCGCCGGGGGAGTCTTTGTGACATAGTGTTTAGTGTCCGGCTGTTTGGGTGAGTGTTGAGTTACTTTAGCCAAAGAGTGGCTTATTATCTGTTTGACATTTTTGTGATGATATCCAATATTTAACCTCTGTCTATTAAACTTGTGTGTGTACTTACCGGGATGTGTTCTGTATCTTTGAAACAGACGGTTCTGGAATGCTGGGGGACAAAGAATTCCCAGAGGGGTGTAGACCTTTTTTGGTGACTAGACATTGTACTGTTTTTGAGTTAGTCTGTAAGACTGGATTACTTGATTGATTGATTGATTTATTCGTTGTTAATAAACGTTAATGTTATGACGCAACTCTCTCATTTTCCTTACCTGTTAGAATGGAGAGAAAGAGGTGGAGAGAGATTCCTTGGAGAGAGAGAGAGAGAGAGAGGGATTGCCAGAGAGAGAGAGAGAGAGAGAGAGAGAGAGAGAGAGAGAGGCTGTGTGAGTAATGCTGTGTGTGGGTTTGCCTTCCGCTCGTGTCTCACGCTTACCTTATGAATAATGGGGGGAGAATCCCCCCATTAACAGTGGTGGCAGGCGGTTAAAAGGGGGTATAAAAGTTTTGTTTTTCTTTTCTATGCCTGGGAACGCCAATGTAGAGATGGGTGGCCAGTTAGAAAATAAAAGGGGTTTTGGCTTAGCGATAGTTTTCGAACGACAAAGCTTTGTGGGATTGTGGAAAATTGTTAAATTGTTAGATCTCGGTTGCAAAGTGAAAAGGGGGTAGAGAAAATATCCGTCCGTGGGATGGGGGGATGAGGAAAGAAATTTCTATTAGGGTCATCAAACTTGCTCGTACCGAGATTCTTCAGGGCGTGAGCCGTGAGACAAATAACTCGTTTGTGAGTTGAAGGTTGCTAGGTGGGGGGGGTGGGTGGGGGGGGCGGGTTTTCACCGATCGCGTTTGTATTATGCCGACGAGATTTACGTATTCTACGAGAATTTCGAGTTCTTTTTTTTCCCATTATGGAGTGGTGAGTGTTAAAACTTGTTTTGAAGGGAGAGGGTTTTTGTTTAAATATTTCAGGGTTATGGGATTGGTTCAAGAGGTCAACAATTTTTTTTGTCTTTGCCCCATAGTGACGTGTTTTCTTTATTTGCACGTGTTTATAATAGACGTATTCGTCTTTGTTTTAAACACATAAGGGTGTATTAAGATGTATTTATGCATGTGAACTGTGCTTAGATAAGCATACTTGGCTTAGAGACAGAGCGGCCACAATTTTACGGGCTCAGCACATTTCTGCAGAGAGGCGCGTTGCATTGCGAGGGTACTGACATCCCTCGGGGGGATAGCTGCATGGAGGGTACCACTGGCCTCCCTCGAGAGATAGTGCAGGGGAGGGTACTAGTGCATATCTTGGGAAGGGGTCCTCAGACACTGTTTAAGGGGAGATGGGGGTACTACTGTGTATGCCTCAGGCTGTTCTGTCGCTTGACTGAGGGGTTGTTCTCAGGGGGGGAGAAACCTTTTTTTTTCTCATTGGGGGTGAACTCCTTTTTTTTCTTTGTGTTGGGGTATGGGTTTGGCCTTGACCATGGATGCTAAGATATCAGCTGATTGATAAGTTGATGAAGTGAAATGCCCGTAGAGTCTTTTTTTTAGAAAAGAGATTTTTTTTTCTCCCTTGGATGAAGAGAAGAGGAAATAAAGAGAGAATTGAAATGCATTGTGTGGATGTATGTTTTACTTGTGCCTTGAAAGACACAAATATAAGGGGGATACACAGATTATTTTTTTGTTGTGTTGGAGAAATTACTTTGAAATGCCGATGATTGGTGTTGTATCTGTGTTGTGTGGCAATGGTGTTATGTCATGGTGTATGCTGGAGAAATTGTATGTCATAGGATTCAGCAATACTGTGTATGCTATTTGAATTTCACCCTTACTTGAGATCTTTGCAAGAGAATTATTGCTATGGAGAGTTATTATTATTGTTATTATTAATAATTATCATTCTTGAGATGCGTCACGGGAGGGTTGCTTAAGTATAATTATCATTACGGGAGAATTGTTTTACGAGAGATTTGAGATATTTCGTGGGAGAATAGTTGATAATTATTACAGATAATTATTCAAATAGAATTATTACAATGAGTTAATGGGAGAAGTCTTGTCTTAGTTATTTGTTGAGTTTTTGTAACTTTGGAGAATATTTTCAGTGATTCACGGGGATGAGTTTTGCTGAATCTTGATGAATCTGGCTGAATCTTGGTGAATTGTGGTGAAACTTGCTGAACTTTTGCTGAATTTTGTGCTGAATTTTTATTGGACAAGCATTGACATTGGTGATATTTTTTGTACTGATACTGATGATTTTGATGATAGCAATTTTTTTTGGTGATTTTGTGATAATGATATTTCTGATACTGATTTTTTTATACTAATACGTGGGTGCCGTAATGCTATCAAGGGAGGTGAAATCTTTTTTTAATTTGGGAGGAACTAACAACACATTATTTCTTTTGTTTTCCTCTTTTTTTTATGTGTTCAGCAGATAATTGCTTGACATCTAGTGAGTTACGGGAGATAGTGAACAAGGCCGTTGATTTTTCTTTTCTCCTTTTTTGGAAGTTAGCCATCGCTGACACAAGTTTTTTTTACCATGGGTGAATTTGAGTTTATTTTTCTCTCCAGTTGGTGTGAATATTTTTTTATATCTCAGTTCATGACTTAGAGTCATTGTTCGGGAACGTGTTTGTGTTTCAGCTATTTGATGCTATAGAGAAATATATGGGAGAATTTCTTGCATGTTTTGGATGCATACGTAATGGCACTACATTTTTTCTCTGGATATTTGTGTTCCAGAAATTGTGAGTTTTCTTGCACAATGCCTTTGTTGTATTTGTGACAACTTTGTGAGAGATAGGAAACTTGGTTAAGTTTTCTAGTGGCGTATGTCGTAGTGCATATGGAGAAGTCTTTGCTAAGACACTTTGTATTTGGAGTTCTGTTATAAGGAGTTGTGGCATATTGGTGATTTTTTCTAGAATTTTCTAGACAGTTTTATTTGCCGAGTTTTTGCCCTTTTTTAGCAGTTAGGCTAAACGGAGAGTTTTTATAGTTTTTGACTATAACATGGAGTTATTCTTTGGAGAATTGGAGTTATAATTGAGATATATTTGGAGTTATAATTGGAGGTATATATTATTTTGGAGTTATATTTGAGATATAATATATGGGAGATATATTTTGGCCATTGTTGATATTTGCCAATAATGTGATGAGAGCTATGTTTAGTTCAATTATTTTGCAGCCATCTTTGTTGCAAATGGAGACACATATTTGGAGATTATGGGGCAATATTTGTGAGTGTGTGAGTTAGTTGCCTTGAGTGCACATTTTTTGGAGATATATTTTTGGAGCCTTGTTTTGTTCCACATGGAGTTATTGGGGAAATAGAGGTAAATATTTTGTATTTGCCGAAATAGAGGTGATTATTCTCTATTCCTGGAGTGGTGTTTTTTTTTTTTTATTTGTGGCTATTGGAGAAATAAGAGAGAATAATAGGGGGTTGGTTATTAACCAAATGGAGGAAATATTTTTATATCCGGAGTGGTGTTATTATTAATATGGTGTCTCATAATGGAGTTGGAATTAATCTTTGGCGGGTGACCCTTTTTTTTGTGGTTATGGGAGTTTTTTTTCGAGACAAGAGAAGATTTCTGTTGTTCTCTTTTTTGATTTCGTGACTATTTAGAGGCGAGTGGCATTACTGCATTAAGAGTCCTATGGAGATGTGTGTGCATTTTTTATGTTCACAAGTGTGTTATTCTTGGAGAAATATAATTGAGGCAAAGTCATGTTGAGAGAATAAGTCTTTGAGACAAATTTTTGAGAACATTAGTCATATCCTGGAGTTAATTCTGTGAAATGTGTCTGTTAGACGTTTTTTTGAGAATCATGAGTTTCCAAACTTATGTGTCTGACTGGACAATTCTTATGCTGATGTTAGAGCATACGTCCGCAGGCGATTTTTCTGCTGACAAGCGATGTGATGAGCCGTGTGCTGACTTTTTTCCTCTGATGATGATAGATCAGAATTTTTCGCAATATCTGGAAATGTTGACAATAGCATTTCACGAAAGCGCATGTGTGAGAGTTTGCTTTCTGGCAAATTCCGTGGCTTTACATGGAGCATTTCTTGGGAAAAACGCGGGAGTTATGCATATTATACATGTATTATGTATTTTGTGATTGGGGAAACTTATTTGTGATTATCCTTTTTTTTATTATTTTTCTTCCTTTCCCTATGAGAGATGTAATTGGGGGATTGAGCTTAAGTAGCATTTCTTTTTTTGGACGGGAGATTTGATTTTACCGGGAGATGTAATTTTTCGAGGGTTGTTACTTACGTAAAAGGGAGTTTGACATTAAGTCTCATTGTAATTAATTGTATGAGCAGTAAAGGGGTTTTTGCTGTAACATTGGAGATTTTTACTGATTTTGTGGGTTGTTCAAATATCAGAGCTTGAGAGAACATTTTTTGGGTCTGGGTGTTACGAGATTCTTTTTTTTTCCTTGGGCTCATTGCGATTTTTGTCTTTTCTTTTTTTTTCTTGTGAGCACATTCGAGTTTGAAATGTGAGTACAGAAGTCCGTGGAGTTGCTGTGATTTCTGAGTTGTGTGTGTGCTGATGTGTGAGTTTGGAGAATTGAGTTGGAGAACTTGATGTTTTTTTTTCTTAGAGAGTTATGATAATGACTTATGATTTAGTAGTCATATTAAGGGAGTTGATTGGGAGACGTTCAGTTAGTATTTC
>NC_087206.1:7474269-7489269 GCF_015104395.2 Macrobrachium nipponense
GATATTACACACCCACGTCAAAGACAATGGCACTACATCAAACAAACATATGAATGGTACACACTCTGATGAAAATGAAAAGTAAGGAAGGTATGCATCATGACAAAAAATCTTATGAAAAGTATATATCTTGTATTAAAAATAAAAGTTTATTCTGTAATTTTTTTTAAATGGTCAGCTTCTTATAATAAAGATTTCGACTGTAAAATCACATAGAATAAGAACTGGGATCTACAAGGCCATTCAGCGCTGAAAGGGAAACTGAGAGTAATAAGGTTTTAATGTGTAACAGGAGGATAACCTCGCAATTGCGCTATGAAACAATTATTAGGAGAGGGCGGAAAGTAAGATGGAAGGTGGAGAATAGGAACGGAGGTACAGTCAAAGGAATAAAAGGGGTTGCAGCTCGTGGCCGAAAGGGGACGCTGCACTGAACCTTAAGTAATGCCTGCAGTGCACCGTATAAGGTGCACTGGCGGCATTAACCAACTGCAACTGTAAATGGTGGACATCTAACGAACGCAGACTACGGCAAACGGTGAATTTGAACATCTTGACAATAAAGAGAGCCAATTTGAAGACGTTTTTCTTTCAGCTGGCAAGATCTTCACCTTCTACTCGTCCTCAAAGCCTTCCCAGACAGACTCTATCCCACAACCTCCCCCCCCCACCCCCCCCCCCCAACCCTTTATCCTGGTCACTCCCCAACCCTCCCCCGGGCCCCCCGGCCCCCCACCCCTCCCCTCTCCTCCTCTTTTCATTGCGCCCTGTGTCAACATAATTTGTTGGAGGAATATAAGACTATAATAGGATCTTTCATCCGTGTCTCGTCCCTTTGTTGCTCTAATTACTTTCGTCTATTCTCTTTCCTAATTTGAAGGTGATTTGTTTCGGCAAGAGCCTCTCTCTCTCTCTCTCTCTCTCTCTCTCTCTCTCTCTCTATATATAATATATATATATATATATACTATATATATATATATATATATATATAATTACTTGCAATTTACACATGTTTTAGACATTTTCTCTCTCTCTCTCTCTCTCTCTCTCTCTCTCTCTCTCTCTATATATATATATATATATATATATATATATATATATATATATATATATATATATAGAGAGAGAGAGAGAGAGAGAGAGAGAGAGAGAGAGACATGCTCTCTCTCTCTCTCTCTCTCTCTCTCTCTCTCTCTCTCTCTCTCTCTCTCTATATATATTATATATATATATATATATATATGTATAATATATATATATATAATATATATATATATATATATATATATATATATATATATATAGAGAGAGAGAGAGAGAGAGAGAGAGAGAGAGAGAGAGAGAGAGAGAGAGCATGTCTAAAAACTTACGTGTAAACTACAGTACTACGGTAGACGTGTGATGAATTATCACCACAGGTCTAACACGAACAGCAGGAATCGTAAACTACGATACTACAGCAGACATGTGACGGATTACCGTCCAGGATGACGCAAGAATTATTTGAGACCGTTCGTCAAAGATCTGACGGAACGGAAGTCAGGGGGAAAAGACCATAAATCAAGAAGCCGCTTCTGACAGGAAGTGATTTTTCAACGTCCATGATAAGGAGTGCTCACTGACGTAAGAGCTAATACACATGACTGGGATGACTGAACCGTGTATGTGGTGTTTTTATTTTTTATTTTATTTCTTTTTTTTTCAAAGACGCTCAAACGTCAAGACGACGAGAAAAATGGGACGTCGGAAATCCATTCCCTGCGGAGTTGATAATAAAGAGTTTGTTGAGAGATGATGGCTGGATGAATAATGGGATGGAATTGATAATACAATTTTGGCCCATGAGGTCATCAAGAGCTGAAAGGGAGATTGTGAATGGAAAGGTTTGAAAGGTGTAATAGAAGGAAAGCCTCTCTGTTGCTCTATGAAACAACTATTAGTAGAGGGTGGAAAATAAGATGTAAGAAAGAGAATATGAACGGATGTACAGTAAAAAGAATGAAAGAGGTTGCAGCTAAGGGCAGAACGGACCCTGCAAAGAACCTTAAGTAATGCCTACAGTGCAAATGTATGCCTGTCCCACATGAACAAGGTTTATCTTCTGAATAATAATAATAATAATAATAATAATAATAATAATAATAATAATAATAATATGTTTTGTTAAAGATGATGGCAGCATCAGTGGAATTGATTTTATATATGGTCTTTTCATTCTTCTTATTATTCTCTTCTCATCAGGGCTGATATTTGCTAATAGCTGGCCGATGTTCATATCTCGGTGAAAGAATGTTTTCTAAAAATAATAATTTATTGATATGATAACAAAAGTCGTTAACAAATCTTAGTCTAAGGGTGTAACGGCAATTCCAACGTTTCCAACCGTATCATCGGTTCATTTTCAAGGAAAGGTGAGCTTGAACTGATTGAAATGGTGGGGGTCGTTCGGCGGTATTTTATTGTGTCCCAGGTGCTCTGTCTGATGGGCGCTCGCATTTTCATTGGCTGAACAGAGGATTAAGTCCCTGAGTCAAGCCGTCTTGCAGAGGTGGAAGCTCGCACTGCTCTTCTCGTGCGGACGCTGGAGACTGGGAGCGTAGTATTGGGAAGGTCAGAGTTACGGGCTGCTCTGTGAGCAAGAGCCCGTGCTGGCACAAGGCCAGCTTAATCTTAAACAACAACGGGAAGGTCATTGCCGATAGACGGGGGCACCTGATTGGCCCGTCGATCGGCTCTATGGTGCTGGCGGGCGGCGCCCTTCGTGCCACCGTCGGAGGAGTGAAGTCTCTGGGTGGTGTTGAGGCTGGGTCTCTCCTTCCCGATGTGTAGGGCCTCCAAGAGGCGGAGGCGACGGTGGTCTGCTGCCTTATCGATAATTCTGATATTAGGAATAATGTCATTCCTAATTATCCTGGTATTGTGGACGTTTTGGCATGATTATGGATGGCGCCTTCCATGAGCGTGGCAGGATATCCTCTTCGAAAATCGCATAGTCGTCATACCAATGTAAGCGCCGGGGCATTCCGGACAGGGGCATTTGTACTGGTAGACAACGTTAGTTTTCTTGAGAGGGTCCTGCAACACGGGGGCTGGATTGTTTTTCATAATCAGGCCATTGGTCTTCTTGCTCTTGTAGTAAATTATTAGTTTCACTTTTTTCGCAGGGTCCGGGTGTGGGGGAGACGTTCCTTTCTATGATGGTACGAAGGGCTCGCTCGTCCTCTTTGTATTTCTTATGAATACTCCCTTGTAAAAGAGAGTGACGTCTTCAAGGGCGTCGGGACGAGGCTCTGCTGATACCACTTATCGATGGTTTCTGCGAATGCATTTAGTGATGTCCCGGTTGGAATACCCGTTGTTATTAATTAAAACTTGGGCAAACACGTTCTAATTCAGTGTGCGTGTCCTTCCACGAAGAGCAGTGTGAGAGAGCTCTCCTGATGAAGGCGCTGATCGCAGTGCGCTTGTATCTCTCTGGGACACTCGCTCTCGCCGTTCAGGCACATGCCCAGGTTCGTGGGTTTCGTATACACCTGTGTTACATCACTAAATGCATTCGCAGAAACATCGTAAGTGGTATCAGCAGGAGCCTCGTCCCGCCGCCCTTGAAGACGTCACTCTCTTTTACAAGGGAGTATTTCATAAGAAATACAAAGAGGACGAGCGAGCCCTTCGCACCATCATAGAAAGGAACGGTCTCCCCCACGGACCCTGCGAAAAAAGTGAAACTAATAATTTACTACAAGAGCAAGAAGACCAGTGGCCTGATATGAAAAAACAATCCAGCCCCCGTGTTGCAGGACCCTCTCAAGAAAACTAACGTTGTTACCAGTACAAATGCCCTGTCCGGAATGCCCTGGCGCTTACATTGGTATGACGACTATGCGATTTTCGAAGAGGATATCCTGCCACGTCAGGAAGGCGCCATCCATAATCATGCCAAAAACGTCCACAATACCAGGATAATTAGGAATGACATTATTCCTAATATCAGAATTATCGATAAGGCAGCAGACCACCGTCGCCTCCGCCTCTTGGAGGCCCTACACATCGGAAGGAGAGACCCAGCCTCAACACCACCCAAGAGACTTCACTCCTCCCGACGGTGGCACGAAGGGCGCCGCCCGCCAGCACCATAGAGCCGATCGAAACGGGCCAATCAGGTGCCCCCGTCTATCGGCAATGACCTTCCCATACTACGCTCCCAGTCTCCAGCGTCCGCCACGAGAAGAGCAGTCGAGCTTCACCTCTGCAAGACGGCTTGACTCAGGGACTTATCCTCTGTTTCAGCCAATGAAAATGCAGCGCCCATCAGACAGAGCACCTGGGACACAATAAATACCGCCGAACGACCCCATTTCAATCAGTTCAAGCTCACCTTTCCTTGAAAATGAACCGATGATACGGTTGGAAACGTTGGAATTCCGTTACACCCTTAGACTAAGATTTGTTAACCACTTTTGTTATCATATCAATAAATATTATTTTTAGAAAACATTTCTTTCACCGAGATATGAAACATCGGCCAGCTATTAGCAAATATCAGCCCTGATGAGAAGAGAATAATAAGAAGAATTGAAAAGACCATATATCAATCACCACTGATGCTGCCATCATCTTTAACAAAAACATGTTTGAGAGAGGGTCTCCTCACCTTCAAATAATAAATAATAATATAATAATAATAATAATAATTATAAGAATAATAATAATACAAAGTACAGGATAGAGGGGACTAAACAACAATATAGAAGATGTAAAACAGAGGCTTAAGGCCAAAGCACATAAGATCCAACGGTACATGAACAGGAATAAGGGATACCAACAGAACAAACTATTCGGAACCAACCAGAAAAGACTATACAGCCAAAACTATTCGGAACCAACCAGAAAAGACTATACGCCAAACTAAGAGGGGAGACAACCACCAAGAAATTCCTGAAGCCGAACCAAGTAAGAGACTCTGGGAAAACATCTGGAGCAATCCGGTATCACACAACAAACATGCAACATGGCTCCAGGAAGTCAAGGCTGAAGAAACAGGGAGAATAAAAAAAAGATTCACTGACATCTCGACAGACACAGCCAGACACCAACTAAAGAAAATGCCCAACTGGAAAGCCCCAGGTCCCGATGAAGACCATGGATACTGGCTCAAAAACGTCAAGGCCCTACATCCAAGAATAGCAGAACAACTCCAGCATTGTATCACAAATCACCATGCGCCCAAATGGATGACCACAGGAAGAACATACTTAGTCCAGAAAGACAAGAGTAAGGGAAATATAGCCAGTAACTACAGGCCTATCACCTGCCTGCAAATAATGTAGAAGTTACTAACAGGTATCATCAGCGAAAGGCTATACAACTACCTAGAGGAGACAAACACCATCCCCCACCAACAGAAAGGCTGCAGAAGGAAGTGTAGGGGCACAAAAGACCAACTCCTGATAGACAAAATGGTAATGAAGAACAGTAAGAGAAGGAAAACCAACCTAAGAATGGCATGGATACACTATAAGAAAGCCTTCGACATGGTACCACACACACGGTTAATGAAATGCCTGAAAATATATGGGGCAGAGGAAAACACCATCAGCTTCCTCAAAAATACAATGCGCAACTGGAATACAATACTTACAAGCTCTGGAATAAGACTAGCAGAGGTTAATATCAGGAGAGGGATCTTCCAAGACGACTCACTGTCCCCACTAGTCTTCGTAGTAGCCATGATTCCCATGACACAAGCACTGCAGAAGATGGATGCCGGGTACCAACTCAAGAAAAAAGGCAACAGAATCAACCATCTGATGTTCATGGACGACATCAAGCTGTATGGTAAGAGCATCAAGGAAATAGATACCCTAATCCAGACTGTAAGGATTGTCTCTGGGGACATCATGATGGAGTTTGGAATAGAAAAATGCGCCTTAGTCAACATACAAAAGGGCAAAGTAACGAGAACTGAAGGGATAAAGCTACCAGATGGGAGCAACATCAAACACATAGATGAGATGGATACAAATAACCTGGAATAATGGAAGTAAGGGATATAAAACACCAAGATGAATGAAGGACACGATCAGGAAAGAATTTATGCAGAGACTCAAGGCGATACTCAAGTCAAAACTCAATGCCGGAAATATGATAAAAGCCATAAACACATGGGCAGTGCCAGTAATCAGATACAGCGCAGGAATATTGGAATGGACGAAGGCAGACCTCCGCAACATAGATCAGAAAACCAGGAAACATATGACAATACACAAAGCACTACACCCAAGAGCAAATACGGACAGACTATACATAACACGAAAGGAAGGAGGGAGGGGACTACTAAGCATAGAGGACTGCGTCAACATCGAGAACAGAGCACTGGGACAATATCTGAAAACCAGTGAAGACGAGTGACTAAAGAGTGCATGGGAAGAAGGACTGATAAAAGTAGACGAAGACCCAGAAATATACAGAGACAGGAGAATGACAAACAGAACAGAGGACTGGCACAACAAACCAATGCACGGACAATACATGAGACAGACTAAAGAACTAGCCAGCGATGACACATGGCAGAGGGAGAGCTAAAGAAGGAAACTGAAGGAATGGTAACGGCGGCACAAGATCAGGCCCTAAGAACCAGATATGTTCAAAGAACGATAGACGGAAATAACATCTATCCCATATGTAGGAAGTGCAATACGAAAAATGAAACCATAAACCACATAGCAAGCGAATGCCCGGCACTTGCACAGAACCAGTACAAAAAGAGGCATGATTCAGTGGCAAAAGCCCTCCACTGGAGCCTGTGCAAGAAACATCAGCTACCTTGCAGTAATAAGTGGTACGAGCACCAACCTGAAGGAGTGATAGAAAACGATCAGGCAAAGATCCTCTGGGACTATGGTATCAGAACAGATAGGGTGATACGTGCAAATAGACCAGACGTGACGTTGATTGACAAAATCAAGAAGAAAGTATCACTCATTGATGTCGCAATACCATGGGACACCAGAGTTGAAGAGAAAGAGACGGAAAAAATGGATAAGTATCAAGATCTGAAAATAGAAATAAAAAGGATATGGGATATGCCAGTGGAAATTGTACCCATAATCATAGGAGCACTAGGCACGATTCCAAGATCCCTGAAAAGGAATCTAGAAAAATTAGAGGCTGAAGTAGCTCCAGGACTCATGCAGAAGAGTGTGATCCTAGAAACGGCGCACATAGTAAGAAAATTGATGGACTCCTAAGGAGGCAGGATGCAACCCGGAACCCCACGCTATAAATACCACCCAGTCGAATTAGAGAGAACTGTGATAGAGCCAAAAAAAAAAATAATAATAATAATAGAGTTGGTGACTGGAATCCAGCAGTCAAGATAAGATGATCCAGGAAATAAATGATACTTATTACAAAGATCTAGAGTGAAAACAGGAGAGAACACAACAACGATCTAAGAGTGAAAAAGTAGGAGAAAACACCATAGTTGAACTACGAAGTAAAATTTAAAGAGGTTAAACAGCAAGATTGAAGAAAGGAATTAGGAATGGTACAATAAAATGCTAAAGTTGGTTCATCTTGGGCCGAAGGTAAACTGCAAACAAGCTTTCGTATTGTCTATAGGTCCATTTCTTATTAAACCAAAGTTTAATGGTGAAATAACTTCCAATTTCCTGTAGAAAATTAATTCTAATTTTAATATAGAAAATTAATTTCCATTTTAAATAAAGATTTACTTTCTATTTCATACTGTAAATTAATTCAAATAGCATACTGAATTTTACTTTCAATTTCATATTGCAAAATGCTTTAAATTTCATCCTGGATCTTATTTTCAATTTTATATCGTAACTGCTGAATTACCTTAATTATTCATTTTATCTCTTTTATACAATCTAAATCCAAAGCTTGCAGATTTTTCTCAAATTACGAATATTACACTGCATCCAACAAATTAACCGCATTTTTTTTTCTTTTTGGCAACAAGTAACGAGAGAAAATTTCGCTCAAGTCGCTTAAAACACTTTCAATTATTTCGCCAGGAAACTTTTTTTTCTGGCGTCCCCTAATTCAAGTGCTCGAAGTTGCCGGTAATCACTTACAAACAAAGTTTTCCAGATTCATTTAACACGAGTTTTCCTTCCTCCCTTTCTTTCGCAGTTGCTTCATTTATTGGACAATACATTCTCTAATGCGCTGATGGAATGGATGTGTGGGATATCTCAGTCTCGTGGGAATTGTATGCGAAATGCTTTTTTTTTTTTTTAATTTCTTGCTGCTTTACATGCGTACATATATACACACACAGACACACACACATATTATATATATATATATATATATATATATATATATATATATATATATATATATATAACATGCATACATACATGACGCACGCGTACACACACACACACACATATATATATATATATATATATATATAGATATGGAAATATAGATATATATACATTGCATCTCAAATGACTTCCTTATACACATACTGTCTTACATAGGGGTATAGTGGTACACATAACACACGCGCATATATATATATATATATATATATATATATATATATATAAAATATATATATATATATATATATATATATATCTTCATATCCTTTATATGTTTGAGATTATCAGAGGACTTGCACTGGTATCCTGCAGTCGTGTCATTCACCCCTTCAACAACTATTTTTCCTAAAACTACTCTTTATCACAAAAGGAGAGAGAGAGAGAGAGAGAGAGAGAGAGAGAGAGAGAGAGAGAGAGAGAGAGAGAGAGAGAGAATTTGCCAAATTAACGCCCTGCTTTCCGGCATCTCATCGTCTGCTGCTGTCATAAGGCCAGCTTTATCCACACCAACTACAGCAATCTGTCCATCATGTTTTAAAATATACTTAGTTCTCCGCAGCTTTACTTACTTTTTTTTCATCATATTCTTTTGTCAATCCCAGCAATGTCCTAATAATGTAAGTGGACATTCACTTTTACATTATAATTTCAATGCCCTAATGATGTAAGTGGACATTCAATTTTATATTATAATTTTTCTCTATGATGCCCTAAAGGTTTCGTCATATAATTCAGATATATAAGTCAGTGAAGTCCTGAAGATTTAGACCAACAACAAATATAGTTAAAATCTGTCACAATAAATGTAGGTAACTAATATACTCCTGAAGCTATTTTTATTTCAACAGACTAGTCCTTCGTCTTTGAAAATATACGTTATTCCCCCAAGCTTTGCTTCTTTTTTCAATCCACCCATTCGTTTGTCAGTCCGGTACATAAATCAGTGAACTCAGAAATTTTGGACAAACAACAAATAAGATTTCAAACCCTTCACAATAAATCAAGCAAACTAATAGAATTCTGAAGCTGTTTTTACTTCCATAGACCAGTTCTTCATCTTTGAAAATATACGTAATTTCCCCATCTCTACCTCTCTTTTTTATCCACCCATTCGAGTATCAGTCCAAGAAATGACCTACTGATGTAAGTGGCCATTCACTTTCATCTTCGAATTTTTCTTTGTGATACTCTAAAGGCAACGTCATATAAGCCTGGTACGTAAGTCAGAGAAATACGTGAGTTCAAGACGAAAAACAAATATTGTTAAAATCCTTCACAATACATATAGCAAACTAATAGAATCCGATCCTTTCCAGGAGCTGTTTTTACCTCCATAGACCTGACTCCGGAAGATTTATAAGAATACGTCCACTCCGGGTCGTAAAAGGGATTCCATTCGCCGACGGAAATAGCCTCTATTCTTTTCCCTCTATATTTCTTCAGACGTCCGCATTTGCATTTGAATCTCCTTTCAGAGGAGCCTTCCATTTGTTTATGAAGGAAATATTCCGCTCTTCAACTTTCCTGAAAAGACACTTCTTTTCTCTCTCCGCAGCTGCGTAAAAGCGCTATTTGCAGACAGATGTTGAAGGGACGCTCTTGCAACCCGTACTATGTGATTTGTGGTGTCTGCAATGTCTGACTTGCAACGGGGAATGCTTTCATAAAAATCTATTTTCATTTAGGGCCAGACTTTCAATTTTCAAAATATCTAAAATATATCATAGGCTTAAAAAATATACAGGATTATTTTTACTTCATAATGAGCATAACAAATTTATTAAACCGTTGAATCACTAGCTTTGCCCCTTATCATTTATTATTATTATTATTATTATTATTATTATTATTATTATTATTATTATTATTATTATTATTATTATTATTATCATTCAGAAGATGAACCCTATTCGTATGGAACAAGCCCAAAGGGGTCACCGACTTGAAATTCAACCTTCCAACGAATATGGCGTCCATTATGAAGTAAGAGGAGGTACGGGGAAATATAGCGAAATCTATTTATATATCGGCCAAAATGTCACCTCATTGTACATCTGGCATTCAAGCCCCTGCTTAGATTAGGTACATCTCAAATCTGGCAATTAAAATCTTTCCCCCCTCCTTATTAGAAAGAGCTTAGTCTCAACCCCACCCCCGCACCCCACCCAAATCCTAATTGCTTATTCATCCGAGCAGGTGAGACCTTATTGCAGGTTAAGAAAGCTCCTTAATTACCCTTGTCATTTGCATCCGAGATGGAGTAACGTTCACCTTATACGACACTGGATCTCTATTCCTTACTTTTCTTCCTTTACTTATTCATATAAACTTAATTAAGAGGATGCGTTATATTATATATACCATTAATTCAAATTAATACTGCGTAATTTTTGCATTGCTGACAGCCATTCTCGACAGCTTTAACAAAATCCTAGACACGAAAATCATTTTACATTTAGCTTTATTGCAACGGAATGGAATATAAAAATTTAGGCATAAAGCCAAACGCTTGAACCTACGAGGTCATTCAGCGCTGAAAGGGAAATTACAGTAATAAGGTTATAAAGGTGTAACGCGAGGAAAACCTCCCAGTTGAACTGTGACACAAATGTGAAGAGAGTTTGGAAAGTAAGATGGAAGAAATAATATGAACGGAGGTACAGTAAAAGGAAGTAAATGAAAGGAGTTGCAGATAGGGAGCGAAGGGACGCTGCAAAGAACCTTAAGTAATGCCTACGGTGCACCCACCTGAGACAATTAGGCATAGAATTATATGGCATGGTAACACTAATCTTATATTAGAACCAGCACGTTGGCCATGGTGGGTGTGTAATCTACAAAGATTATTAAAAATTAATTCAACACCACTTTCAAAGAACACTGTCTTACATTCAATATTCATCTTCGTTCATCTCAACCTCGTATTTCATGCTGCTAAGTAATTGGAGGAGAGAGAGAGAGAGAGAGAGAGAGAGAGAGAGAGAGAGAGAGAGAGAGAGAGAGAGAGAGAGAGAGAGAGATAATGAAGATTTTGGCCCTTGATAAACTATCAATACTGCTGTAGTATAAATCGATAAATATACGTAAATATATTTTTCTTAATATATTGTCCATAAGATAATGACGGTATCATACGCAAAGTCTCTTACTGGATACTTATTCTCTCTCTCCATTTTCAAATGTTCCTTAAAACTGTAATTGCTACTGTATTATAAATCAATAAATCATTATTGAAAATGTCATCAGCAGATCCAGATCCGTGCTCAGGTCCACTAAAGATACATTAGCAATCGTATCAAATCTCTCTCTCTCTCTCTCTCTCTCTCTCTCTCTCTCTCTCACACACACACACACACACACATTTTCTCAGCATACTTGCTTGAAGTATATAATAGGAAAGTGCCCCTAGACGCATGTTGTGTACCAGTATACATGCCCAGTCCGCGAATGCAGCGGCGCCTACGCAGGTATGACTACCATGCGACTGTCGAAGAGACTCTCGTGCCACGCCCAAGAGGAGGCTATCAAGAATCACGCCCGCACCAAACATCAGGAGGCGATCTCCGTTATGTCATCATACAGAACACGAAAATCATCGGGAAGGCCCCTGATGCCCGTCGGTTGCGCCTGCTGGAGGCGCTTCTCATCCAGCAAATAAAACCTACACTGAATACGACGCAGGAAGAATTTCTCCTCCCTACGAGTATGAGAAGACCTGCCACCAACAATGACACCACCGATCACGACAACTCCATGGAAGACAACGCCCCCGAACGAGGTACTCCTGCAGCCGATGGAAATCAAATTAGCCGTGACGTCCCACAGCGTAGCGCAACGCCCATCAACGTTACAGCGCCGCTCAGGAGGTCCAGGCGGCTGCAGGATATGCTGCAACGCAACCATCGGATAGAAGAAAGTGGCTTGAGACCTGGCTCAGGCAACCAATGAAAACGAAGACTCACCGCCACCAGCCAATAGGAGACAAGCATGGGGCAGACCTCCTGCTGTCAACCACAGATATAACGAGGACGGACACCGCACCAAGATCAGTCCACCCTCAGCTTCCCAGCCCCAGGATGTCTGGCAGCTTCAGACGAAAGGTCGCTTTAATAAAGAGAGAGAAAGAGAGAGAGAGAGAGAGAGAAGAGAGGTTATCTGTAAAAATTCAAAATATATAACCTATTTTGACCATGTATTTCACCATGACCTCGACTAGCCTGTTTAAGTAGCACGGAAAAAGCCGCTATTCGCAAAATAGAGAAGAATCTCTACAAGTGTAACGCTGCTCAAGTAGCAATTACTTTTTAAAATAATAATAATAATAATAATAATATTAATAATTGACTCACTTTAATAACATGACAAATAAAATGCGTTACCTAAACGATTTTTAACACTATTTCATGGCTGCAATAATAATAATAATAATAATAATAATAATAATAATAATATAATAATAATAATAATAAATAACGAACACTAATACAAGACAATCAAGGATAATATCTTACTAATTTTAACATCATTTAAGGGAATAATAATAATAATAATAATAATTAAAACATGTATGAAAGGTCTGTTTCCAGCATACACTAATAATAATAATAATAATATAATATAATATAATATTAATATTAATAATAATAATAATAATGTCTTTCTTTAAAAACACGAAAATCACAATCATTACCATAATTTCGTTGCTGTGTCACGTGACACGACCCAGCCTGACATATATATATATATATATATATATATATATATATATAGATATATATAATATATATACATATATATATATACATATATATATATATATCTACATATATATATGTATATAATATATATATATATATATATATATATATATATATATATAAAATGCGTTATTCGGTAAATTACTGCAATAGACAAGCCCAATTAACTGGTATACAATTTCTCCCCCGAATTATCCAGCGGCCCCTAAATGAGACGTGGACCGAGAAGTGTAGTTTTGGGAGACTGCAGGCCTCACTCGGGAGAGGTGTGTGTGTGTGGTGGTGGTGGTTGGTGGGGGGGGGGGGGGGGGGCTGGGGGGGGGGGGGGGGGGGGGGGGCGAGCGAAAAGGAGAGAAAGTTTCGTGCATAGTTTAATTGGACTTCGCTCTGAGTTCCCTGGGAAGAATTCTCTTCTCCGAGCGAAAGGTGCTACTGACTGCGATGGCTTCTGTCGGGTAAGGATATAATTTTATTTGCCCATTTTTGCCTTATATATGCATATACACACAATTATATAAAAACTTATGTATATATATATATTATATATATGTGTGTGTGTGTGTGTGAATATATATATATAGATATATATATATATATATATATAAACCTTTATTTTCTCTGTGGATCCCGGCTATTTATTTTAGAATTATTTTATCTGTCTGTGTTTGAGTTTTATATTTGCTTCGTAACATTTTACAATCCACACATACATTGGACTTCTGAGCAATATTTGCATAAACAAAACCTAACCTTGTTATTATATATACTATATATATATATATATATATATATATATATATATATATATATATATATAAAATGATGACCACCACTTAACATCATTAAAACTATTGTGATCACGTACATATACATCCTCAATACATACATTTCTTTGACATAAATTAATTTTTATGCATGTGATGTCACTGTTATGTAATAAAGGTATCCCAAGGCAGCTCAAGACATATTTCGAAAAAGTAATGCCTTATTTACAGCACTGTAAATATAATGACCGTGATGGTAAGCGCTACACTGCGCTGGAACCTGGTGCTGCCCGCCACCATGTTTCTCTTAATTACCTGACCCCCTACCTACCCCGCCTCCCCCCAGGACGTTGCTGTTGTTTTAGATTTAGCCGACCTTATGCCAGCATGGGCTCTTGTTCCTTGAGCAGCCCATTAACCCAGGCCAGACAAACAAGTTTGCATGAGGAGAGTGGATGTGTCATGTCTCCATTACCTACTACGCCCCAGGTTTGCAGGAGAAGGGATGTGTCATATCTCCCCTTCCTTCTCGATGCCCTACCTACCCCAGCTTACCTGGGGCGGACAAACAGGTTTGCATGAGGTGGGTACATGTGTCATATCTCCCCTACCTTCCCAATCGCCTACCTACTCTGCCCCAGGTTTGCAGGAGGAGGTATATGTCATATCTCCCCTTCCTTCCCGATCCCCTACCAACCCCGGCCCCCCCTGCGGCGGACAAACAGGTGAGCATGAGGAGGGTGGATGTGTCCTGTCTCCTCTACCCTCTCGATCTCTTAACTACCCTGCCTCCACCCGGGGCGGACAAACAAAAAAGATACCCTCTGATCTCATTATAGATTCATGCAATTTATGACAGATGGGCCAGTAAATTTAGCAGGTGCTATGCAAATACATAAACTTCTGAAATCATATTATTTATAATCAAATGAATGATCACGAGAATTTTATAAGGAACGATCAATGCAAATCAGTACATAAAAATCATCCAAAAATACAATAACGAAAAAAATATAATTAAAATTTAATATAGAATGCGTAAACAGGAGACCCTTCTAAGGTCATTACAGGAAAAATGCAAAGTACAAAAATGGAAACAAAAATATGATTAAATCT
>NC_087206.1:7494269-7506769 GCF_015104395.2 Macrobrachium nipponense
CAGTCATTCAATACTGAAACGGAAATTTGCAGGAAAAAAATGTAAGGCTTTCGGGAGGAAAACCTCAAAGTACTTGCGCTATGAATCAATTGTTAGGAGAAGGTGGAAAATTCGATGTACAGGAATGAAAAAGATTGCAGATAGAGACCGAAGGAACGCTAGAAAGGACCCTAATTAATACCTACAGTGCACCGCATGAGGTGCACGGACGGCACTAGTCCATACGTGGCACACTGAGTACTAAAAATACTAAAACCAACACTTCACTTGTCTTGCCCTTTATGGAAAAAAAATATCTAAAGTAAATACAATATTTATTTTGTTGAGACAAACCTGGCGGGTCTCTTATATGCATTGAAACTTGTGCTGATTCCAACTTATCGACCAGTTGCTTCCGGATTCTTTTATATTTTTTTTAATGACTTATTTGCCTGTGCCAAATGAAGAGGATTCATCTTCTGAAATATTAATATTTGATATATATATATAGAATATATATATATATTAATATCATAGATTTATATATATATATAGTATATATATATATATATATATATATTAATATATCATAATAATCGTACACTACTTATGAAATATTACCATGATAATATATTTTTCTTATTTTATTTATACTCTCTTGAAATATTTGGCCCCGATATATTTCTGAGCAATAAAGGGGGATTTGTTTCATAACGGAAATTTAACCTGCCTATATCATAAATAATAGTATATGGGCGCCCAGAAAAAAAATAAGTTTAGTTTTAATAAAACCAACAAATCCAGTTATTGAAATAAAGCGGACCGGGAGAATCCGTGCTCTTTCATTTTTTTAATTAAAGCCCAGACCAGTTCAGCAGATTAAACCGTCGTGGATAAATGGACACTAATGATTTATATTACTAATAATATTTTAACTGATGCTTTATGGTACTAGTGTTTCCATCCATTTCTTTCTCATCGACATTTAAAAAAGTTTATGGTAATTTTCATTAAATGGATTTTTATATATATTATATATATATATATATATTATAATATAATATATATATATATATTATATATATATATATATAAATTGTACCTCTGGTCATTTATTCTCTTTCTTTTCCCCATCGGAATCATGAACTCGCTAACAATCGTTTCTTAGTGCAACTGTTTTGAGGTTTTCTTCTTGTTAAAACCTTCAGATCTTTTTACTCTCAATTTCTCTTTCAGCGTTGAAATATTTATTTCTAACCACCAAAAACTTAGGTGTCTGTGGAATATTTGTAAAAAGTGGTCTTTCTAAAAATCGCAATACTTTAAAAAAATAATCCCGTATTAAAAATTAGAGTGCCTAGAAATGACAGCCAATTGTTCTCCTCTTTTTGTAAGATACACTTTATATTACGATGTAGGAAGAAAGGAACATTAAATTGAGGCCAAAGGACATGTGCTGAGACTATGAGGTCATTTAACACTGAAAGGGAAACTGAGAGTAAAAAGATCTGAAGGTTTTAACAGGAAGAAAACCTCAAAGCAGTTGCACTAAGAAACGATTGTTAGCCGAGGGTCGAGATTCCGATGGAAGAAAGAGAATATGAACAGAGGTACAATGAAATGAATGAACGAGATGCGGTTAAGACCCTTAATAATGCCTACAGTGCACCTCACACTAACCAGGGGTATTAATGTTTAATGTATTCATGTGGTTGAGGACAAGATTGGTCGCGTATTCGCTCTTGAAGGGAAAAAAACGTATCGTCGGCCTAGCTAGAAAAAAAAAAAAATGGAATCTTGAGAGCAATCATCAAGCAGGTGCTCTTCCAGCAAACATATTCCCAAGGGAGAACCTACGGCCATGCCCTGAACCCGCCTCCCCCCCCGCCCACCCCCCCCCCACCCGCCCCGCCACCCCCCCCACCTCAACCTGTTTTTAAAGAGTTAAAAACCAAAAGCAGTGTCCAGCACTGCTGGTTCAAGAATGGTCTTGAAAACCGTGCGGTTGAACTATAACTTGTTAAAAAAAAGTCTTTTCGTCGCAATCGAGTTTTCTGTACATCGTAAAATCAAAGCCATAGAAAACAGACCTATCTTTCTGTAGTCTCGCTGCAATGCTGTATGAGCCGCGTTCCAAGAAACTTCAATCACGGGCCCGGTGGTGGTCTGGCCTATATCGTTGCCAGACACACGATTACGGCTAACTTTAACCTTAAATATCAATAAAAATTGCTGAGGCTAGAGGGCTGTAATTTGGGATGTTTGATGATTGGTGTGTGGATGAGAAACATAGCACTTTGCAGCCGTCTAGCCACAGTAGTTTTTAAGATCTGATCTAAGTGTGGACAGGAAAAGTGCAGACAGACAGACAAAGCTGGCACAAAAGCTTTCTTTACAGAAAACTAAAACAAAAGCAGTGTCCCAGCAGTGCTGATTCAAGAAGGGTCGTGAGGTTAAAATGATTGACAGATGAAGTCAAATGATTGACAGATGAAGTCAAAACATCAGTATCTGACAAAACACCTGATAAATCTTCAATATCGAAATACCGAAGCAATACTCACCCACGCAATGTAAATATTTCAAAGTTATTCCGCAGAGGATTAATACTGTTGCGCCGTGGACAATATAAAGCTCATTGATGACCACAATTTTTGGAAATAAACTGTATAAGCTTCTTATATTCTGATATTTTAATGATTCAGTTTACCTGAAAAAAATAATATTTTGCTGACTGTCGACATCTGGAATTACCTCTCTCTCTCTCTCTCTCTCTCTCTCTCTCTCTCTGATACAGTATTATTCCCAGCAGCTCGATGAATGAAAATATCAAGAAATTTTTAGAAAATACTATATTGTCCTGCTAGCAGAAAATTTTAAGATGGATCAGCAGTCTCATACAGAGAGAGAGAGAGAGAGAGAGAGAGAGAGAGAGAGAGAGAGAGAGAGAGAGAGAGAGAGAGAGAGAGATAAATTATGTTAGGAGAAGAGATGCGTTTACAACGTCAACGTTTAATCAACTTCGCGTCAGTTTTTTTGGGTTCCGGAAGGCAAACATCAATTGTGAAGAAGAAGAAGAAGATAAACACTGAGGTAAACACTGGATCCAAACAGAACTTACGAGTTGGGGGATACATTTAAAAAAAAAAAATTCAGATTCTTGAATAAAAAAGACAAGGAACACGAAACTATAATTAAAAGATATTTTTTAATGGAAACAACCAATTCGCGTCTCGTTTCAATTGTGGTAAAAATGAACTTTGTCATATGTTCAATTTTCTTTCATATCTAATAAGAGATTACAAATATCGAAGCTTTCGTTTAGGTAAACGAATGAATTTTGCTTGTCATGCGAACTTTCATCATATATAACTTAATCCTTTTTGTGTATAACTTCCTATTCGTGGAAAATTATATTCAGTTTCTCTCTCTCTCTCTCTCTCTCTCTCTCTCTCTCTCTCTCTCTCTCTCTCTCATGAACCAAAGGCTGTTGGCGATTCCCAATATTCAATAAAGCATTTTTGAGTTATAAAAGAAAATACAACACAGTACAGAGAGAGAGAGAGAGAGAGAGAGAGAGAGAGAGAGAGAGAGAGAGAGAGAGAGAGAGAGAGAGCACAAAATAGAAAGAAAACGCTTCTAGTATAATGAGAGAGAGAGAGAGAGAGAGAGAGAGAGAGAGAGAGATGTACAAAAATGAAAAGTAAATACCTCTAGCACATTCAGAGACAGAGAAAGTACAAAAATGGAATGGAAAGCAAATGCTTCAAGCACATTAAGAAAAAAAAAAAAAAAGAGAGAGAGAGAGAGAGAGAGAGAGAGAGAGAGAGAGAGAGAAATCAGCACCATCACCTGCCAAACTCCAACAAGTAACACAGTGGAAACCTTCACATTTCGTCCTCTCATCAGATACGAATTCGTCTTGACGTGATTTCTGTAACTTGGGAACAAACGGGATCTTATATATTTAACCACAAATAAAGTAAAATTATCTGACTCAACACACTGCAGATTTTATTCAACGTAAAGTATCGTGCATTCTGATTGCTTTCATGAAATGCATTTTAGAATGATATTCAAAATACGTAGCAAGAATGCGCATTGAATTTATATCACATCACCATGATTCATATACATGCACTAAGCTACAAATATCGTTTAACATCCAATTCGCTCTACCTCGGAATTAATTATTTTAGAAGCGTTGCTTTATCAATTTAACGCTATTTTTTTGTCGTTTAGCTACGTTTAATATGTGATTGGTCTTTAGGTACACCATGCTCTTTACAAGTCGATGTGAAGAAAAAAAAAAAAAAAAAAAACAGAAACTTTTCCTTTCACTTCCACAAACGCTTGTGTCCACAAACTCTTTTGTGCAAACACCCATTATGTACAGACATGTCTACGATGAGACGAGTGTTTGTGTATCAGACGTGGTGGTAAGAATTATTCACCTCATTAGTACTAAACCAGTTGGTTGACTTTATAAGTCTATCTACTATTTTTAAACCGTAGTAACTGTTCAATTACAATTTTTTTTTAGTTACTTTGTGTATTCCGAAAGAGGAAAATAATGTACTTGAACAGGAACACTGTTAATATAGGGTGAAGGAGAATGTACATATTACTAAAACGACAGGATATTACACCACTATGAATATAAAATGTGTATGTATGTATGTATGCATACATACATACATACATATATATATATATATATATATATATATATATATATATATATATATATATATATATATATATAGATACATACATACATACATACATACATATATACATATATATATATATATATATATATATATATATATATAATATTATATATATATATATGTAGGGGCCTATTTTGATTAATAATATATTTTCCATGCGTTCTCTGTGATCTATGGAATGTGGAGAACAGTGCAGAGGTGACGACCTGAGAGTAGCTGAACAATGAGTTTCTGGGGATGGCGTGAGATAAAAATGATTAGTTCGACAAGTCAATGCACGACAGTTTTATGAACTCTTCTCAAAGTGCCTTTGTGAAACTAGATGCAGCTAGAACCGCGAGGCGCTATCGAACTGTGTGTTCGTATGTGCGTGTGCGCCTATTTCTGTTAAATATGGGTTAATACCCAAAACCATATGGGAGGATTTTGATAGAGGGCTTCAAGTCACAGGCAAGATGCCGTGGCATTCGCCGGGGGGAGTTTTTTACTAAGTGTTTAGTGTCCGGCTGTCTGGGTAAGTGTTGAAGTGCTTTAGCCAAAGGGATGGCTTGTTTGATATCTTGTAAGATGTTCCATTTTATTAACTTTGTCTTTAAACTTGTGTGTGTACTTACCGGGATGTGTTCTGTGTCTTTGAAACAGACGATTCTGGTACTTGTGGAATGCAGAGGGACAAAGAGTTCCCAGAGGGGTGTAGACTTCTTTTGGTGACTTGACATTGTACTGTTTTTGAGTTAGTCTGTAAGACTGGATTGCTTGCTTGATTGATTTATTTATTCTTGTTAATAAACGTTAATGTTATGATGCAACTCTCTCATTTTCATTACCTGTTAGAATGGAGAGAAAGAGGTGGAGAGAGAGAGAGATTCCTTGGAGAGAGAGAGAGAGAGAGAGGGATTGCCGGGAGAGAGAGAGAGAGCCTGTGTGTGTAATGGTGTGTGGGTCTGCCTTCCGTTTCGTGTCACTCTTACCTTATGAATACTGGGGGAAGAATCCCCCCAGTTACAGTGGTGGCAGACGGTTAAGAGGGGATATAAAAGTTTTCTTTCTTTTCTATGCCTAGGAACGCCAATGTAGAGATGGGTGGCCAGTTAGAAAATAAAAGGGGTTATGGCTTAGCGATAGTTTTCGAACGACAAAGCTTTGTGGGATTGTGGAAAATCATTAAACTGTTAGTATTCAGTTACTTAGTGAGAAAAAATGAGAAAATATCTGTCTGTTAACTGTGCTAAAGGGAGGGAAGGATTTTATTGGACTCAGCATTTTTCCCAGGGAGTCAGCCTAGAAGCAGTGAGCGCACCCAGTGTGACTTTTGCTTGTGTAATGACGAGTGTATTCCGAGATATCCGTGCGGGTGTTGTGCTTAATGCATATATCACTGCCGCGTTTTACGAGAATTTCGAGTTCCTTTTGTTCCCATTATGGAGTGGTGAGTATTAACTATTGTTTATCAAAGGGAGAGGGTTTTTGTTTAAATATTTCAGGTTATGGGATTGGTTCAAGAGGTCGACAATTTTTCTTGTCTTTGCCCCATAGTGACGTGTTTTCTTTGTTTGCACGTGTTTATAATAGACGTATTTGTCTTTGTTTTAAACACATAAGAGTGTATTAAGATGTATTTATGCATGTGAACTGTGCTTAGATAAGCATACTTGGCTTAGATAAGCGGCCACAATTTTATGGGCTCAGCACATTTCTGCAGAGAGGCGCTTTGCATTGCGAGGGTACTAGCATCCCTCGGGGGGGATAGTCACATGGAGGGTACCACTGGCCTCCCTCGAGAGATAGTGCAGGGAGATGGGTACTAGTGTATACTTTGGGAAGGGGTCCTCAGACACTGTTCAAGGGGAGATGGGGGTACTATTGTGTCTGCCTCGGGGGAATGTCAATGCTCAGGGGGGGAGAAATTTTTTTTTCTCAGTGTGGGTGAACTCCCCCTTTCTTTCTTTTTCTTTGTCGGGCTGTTGAAGACAAGTCTGGCCTTGACATTGGATGCTAAGATATCAGCTGATTGATTAGTTGATGAAGTGAAATGCCCGTAGAGTCTTTTCTTTAGAAAAGAGATTTTTTTTTTTCTCTCTTGGACGAAGAGAAAAGGAAATAAAAAGAGATTTTTCTTTTCCGTGAATGAGGGGAAAAGTAGTTAACATGCACGGGATGTGTTATATGTTTTACTTGTGCCTTGAAAGACACAAATATAAGGGGGATACACAGATTATTTTTTTATTGTGTTGGAGAAATTACTTTGAAATGCCGATGATTGGTGTTGTATCTGTGTTGTGTGGCAATGGTGTTATGTCATGGTGTATGCTGGAGAAATTGTATGTCATAGGATTCAGCAATACTAGTGTATGCTATTTGAATTTCACCTTTACTTGAAATTTTTTGCAAGAGAATTATTGCTATGGAGAGTTATTATTATTATTATTATTAATAATTATTATACTTGAGATGTGTCACGGGAGGGTTGCTTAAGTATAATTATCATTACGGGAGACATAATTTACGAGAGAGTTTTGAGATATTTCATGGGAGATTATTTGATAATTATTACGGATAATTATTCAAGGAGAATTATTACAAGGAATTAATGGGAGAAGTCTTGTGTTAATTATTTGTTGAGTTCTTGTAACTTTGGAGAATATTTCAGTGATTCACAGGGATGAGTTTTGCTGAATCTTGATGAATCTGACTGAATCTTGGTGAATTGTGTTGAATCTTGCTGAATTTTTGCTGAACTTTTGCTGAATTTTGTGCTGAATTTTTGGAGAATGGACAAGCATTAACATTGGTGATATTTTTTGTACTGATACTGATGATTTTGATGATAGCAATATTTTTTTTTTTTTTTTTTTTGGTGATTTTGTGATGATGATATTTCTGATACTGATTTTTTTCATACTAATACGTGGGCGTTTTAATGCTGTCAAGGGAGGTGAAATTTTTTTTTTTTTTAATATGGGAGGAACTAACAACACATTGTTTTAGTTTTTTTTCTTTTTTTTATGTGTTCAGCAGATAATTGCTTGACATCTAGTGAGTTACGGGAGAGAGTTAACAGTGCCGTTGATTTTTCTTTTCTCCTTTTTGGAAATTAGCCATCGCTGACACAAGTTTTTTTTACCAAGGGTGAATTTGAATTTATTTTTTCTCTCCAGTTAGTGTGAATATTATCTCAGTTCATGACTTAGAGTCATTGTTCGGGAACGTGTTTGTGTTTTAGCTATTTGATGCTATAGAGAAATATATGGGAGAATTTTTTGCACGTTTTGAATGCATACGTAGTGGCACTACATTTTTTCTCTGGATATTTATGTTCCAGAAATTGTGAGTTTTCTTGCACAATACCCTTGTTGTATTTGTGACAACTTTGTGAGAGATAGGAAACTTGGTTAAGTTTTCTAGTGGCCTATGTCGTAGTACATATGGAGAAGTCTTTGCTTAGACACTGTGATTTTGGAGTTCTGTTATAATGACTTGTGGCACATTAGGGATTTTTTCTAGAATTTTCTAGACAGTTTTATATGCCGAGTTTTTGCCCTTTTTTTTTAGCAGTTATGCTAAATGGAGAGAGTTTTTATAGTTTTTGACTATAACATTGAGTTATTCTCTGGAGAATTGGAGTTAGAATTGAGATATATTAGAGATATTATTTTGGAGAGATAATTGGAGGTATATATTATTTTGGAGTTATATTTGAGATATATTATTTTGGAGAGATAATTGGAGGTATATATTATTTTGGAGTTATATTTGAGATATAATATATGGGAGATATATTTTGGCCATTTTTGATATTTGCCAATAATGTGATATGAGCTATGTTTAGTTCAATTATTTTGCAGCCATCTTTGTTGCAAATGGAGACACATATTTGGAGATTATGGGGCAATATTTGTGAGTATGTGAGTTAGTTGCCTTGAGTGCACATTTTTTTGGAGATATATTTTTGGAGCCTTGTTTTGTTCCACATGGAGTTATTGGGGAAATAGAGGTAAATATTTTGTATTTGCCGAAATAGAGGTGATTATTCTCTATTCTTGGAGTGGTGTCTTTTTTTTACTGACATGTGGCTATTGGAGAAATAAGAGAGAATAATATGGGGTTGGTTATTAACCAAATGAGGAAAATATAACCGGAGTGGTGTTATTATTAATATGGTGAAATATATGGAGTTGGAATTAATCTTGGGCGGGTGACCCTTTTTATTGTGGTTATGGGAGTTTTTTTTTCGAGCCAAGAGGAGATTCTGTGGTTCTCTTTTTTGGTTTCGTGTCTATTTAGAGGAGAATGGCATTACTGCATTACGAGTCATTTGGAGATGTGTGCATTTTTTATGTTCACAAGTGTGTTATTCTTGGAGAAATATAATTTGGGGAAAAGTCATGTTCAGAGAATAAGTCTTCAAGACAAATTTTTGAACACATTAGTCATATCCTGGAGTTAATTCTGTGAAATGTGTCAGTTAGACGTTTTTTTTGAGAATCATGAGTTTCCAAACTTATGTGTCTGACTAGACAATTCTTATGCTGATGTTGGAGCATACGTCCGCAGGCGATTTTTCTGCTGACGAGCGATGTGATGAGCCGTGTGCTGACTTTTTTCCTCTGATGATGATAGATCAGAATTTTTGCAATATCTGGAAATGTGGACAATAGCATTTCACAAAAGCGCATGTGTGAGAGTTTGCTTTCTGGCAAATTCCGTGGCTTTACATGGAGCATTTCTTGGGGAAAAAAGCGGGAGTTATGCATATTATACATGTATTATGTATTTTGTGATTGGGGAAATCTTCTTGTGATTATCCTTTTTTTTTTATATATTTTTCTTCCTTTTCCTATGAGAGATATAATTTGGGGATTGAGCTTAAGTAGCATTTCTTTTTTGGACGGGAGATTTGATTTTACCGGGAGATGTAATTTTTCGGGGGTTGCTGCTTACGTAAATGGGAGTTTGACATTAAGTCTCATTGTGATTAATTATTGAGCAGTAAAGGGGTTTTTTGCTGTTAAAAGTTGGAGATTTTTACTGATTTTGTGGGTTGTTCAAATATTAGAGTTTGAGAGAACATTTTTTGGGTCTGGGTGTTACGAGATTTTTTTTTCCTTGGGTTCGTTACGAATTTTTCCTTTTTTTTTTTTTTTTTTCTTGTGAGCACATTCGAGTTTGAAATGTGAGTGCAGAATTCCGTGGAGTTGCTGTGATTTCTAAGTTGTGTGTGTGCTGATGTGTGAGTTTGGAGAATTGAGTTGGAGAACTTGATGTTTTTTTCTTAGAGAGTTGCGATAATGACTTATGATTTAGTAATCATATTAAAGGGAGTTAATTGGGAGACGTTCAGTTAGTATTTCTGACTTTTTGAGATCATTGTTTGATAGAAGTAGTATGTCTGGGTTAATTTTCTTAGATTGACCAGTGACTTGACTGACATACTAACACCAAAAGTCGTTCCCCGACGCCAGCAAGACGTCCACCAGCCGTGAGGATGCTGCCATGTTGCCAGGGTGATTACAAGAATTTCCACGTGGGTGATCGCGAGAATTCTACAGCGTGTTTTTTGGGGATCTGCAGAAGCCGTGAGAAGTCTTCTACAATGAGGGAGGCATTCCGTCTTCCTACAGTTGCTACAGCCTGCTATAGCCTGTTGCTGTCTGTGCAGCTACTTGCAGACAAGCGAAGAGGGATATTCAAGAATCCTAATGCAGAAAATATGAGAGAAAATGCATCTTGTGTTATTGGGAGATAAAGCGTGATAAGACTTTATTTTATAATGCCAGAGACGTGCAGTTTTACTTATATTTTGTTTTAAGCCGGCCAGTGTTTTGTGTTATAAGCAATTTTGCTAGGCGGGAGCTAGCATTTGTGTGAGGCCGAGCTATCTGTAAGGCCTAGGGGTTTTGATTAATAATATATTTTCCATGCGTTCTCTGTGACCTATGGAATGTGGAGAACAGTGCAGAGGTGACGACCTGAGAGTAGCTGAAGAATGAGTTTCTGGGGATGGCGTGAGATAAAAATGATTAGTTCGACAAGTCAATGCACGACAGTTTTATGAACTCTTCTCAAAGTGCCTTTGTGAAACTAGATGCAGCTAGAACCGCGAGGCGCTATCGAACTGTGTGTTCGTATGTGCGTGTGCGCCTCTTTCTGTTAAATAGGTTCATACCCAAACCTATGGGAGGATTTTGATAGAGGGCTTCAAGTCACAGGCAAGATGCCGTGGCATTCGCCGGGGGAAGTTTTTTATTAAGTGTTTAGTGTCCGGCTGTCTGGGTAAGTGTTGAAGTGCTTTAGCCAAAGGGATGGCTTGTTTGATATCTTGTAAGATGTTCCATTTTATTAACTTTGTCTTTAAACTTGTGTGTGTACTTACCGGGATGTGTTCTGTGTCTTTGAAACAGACGATTCTGGTACTTGTGGAATGCAGAGGGACAAAGAGTTCCCAGAGGGGTGTAGACTTCTTTTGGTGACTTGACATTGTACTGTTTTTGAGTTAGTCTGTAAGACTGGATTACTTGATTGATTGATTTATTTATTCTTGTTAATAAACGTTAATGTTATGATGCAACTCTCTCATTTTCATTACCTGTTAGAATGGAGAGAAAGAGGTGGAGAGAAAGAGAGACTCCTTGGAGAGAGAGAGAGAGAGAGAGGGATTGCCGGGAGAGAGAAAGAGAGCCTGTGTGTGTAATGGTGTGGGTCTGCCTTCCGTTTCGTGTCACGCTTACCTTATGAATACTGGGGGAAGAATCCCCCCAGTTACATATATATATATATATATAGATATATTATATATATATATATATATATATATATATATATATATATACATATATAGGATCACAATAGATGCACGTGACTTCATTCAAATAAGCGAATACCAACAGGAAAATGATTGGCAGGAAATCTAAGCGATTTCGTCTTTACTGAAGGCATTCTCAAGGAACGTTCCTTGACAATGTCTTTTAGTAAAGGACGAAAGCGCTTGGATTTCTGCTTATATATATATATATATATATATATATATATATATATATAGATATATAGATATATATATATGAAACCTACACTACATTCTTATAATTCAATATAATAATGCAATTCAATGTGTATCCCGTTATATTTCAAATCACGACGAAAACGTCAACATTTCCCAGTAAAAAAAAAAAAAAAATTAAAACGATGATTACTGACGCGTAGATACAAATCATCAGCTCAAACTTGTCCAATGACTGATGGGCAAACCTCCATCATTTGCTTAAACGGATGTCCCTTTCAAAACCAGCCACTAACCCCCTACCCCATAGCCCGCCCCTCCCGCCCCCATGGCGAGGAGAGGGCAGGACCTACAGATTTGTCTCCCCATGCCCCCGACCACCGACCACCTCCCCAGGGGGCGAGGGTCCAGAGGTTGCAGATTTGTCTGGCTTATCGAAATCACTGAATCCTATCCATAACAAGAACGAGCGCTGCTCTTTTCTAGATAGAAATCAAAGCATTTCTCCTTTTTTTATATTTCGATTTACAGAATCAAAGCTTTGCAAATGTCTGCGATGCGGATTACGATGCTCTAAATAGAAATCGGGAGATTTCGCTTCGCTCTGCTTTTCTGTTTTGCAAAAACGGTCAATCTCTGGATGCCTAAGATTAATATAAAATACTGCTGAACATCTGGACAACAATGGTGTATTTGAACTTCTAATAAAAAAATATACAATGAAGTATTTTGACAGATAGATTCTTTCAATCACTCTCGATTCTCTTTCGTTTTGATTAATGTAAAATGCC